>NC_084559.2:34588145-34805645 GCF_033978685.3 Nerophis lumbriciformis | reverse complement strand
CAACTGATATTGAAAAACATTTTTCTGGGTGCATAAAATGTCTCCAGCATGCAACCACCACAGCTACTTGCTTTAAGTTTCAGAAATGATTCGTTGGTTGAGCTCCAAAGTCATTTACATAGTGCATGTTCTTTTCAGAGGTTCATACATTTTAAGTGGAAGCGAGTATTAAACACCATTGCTGCTTTCACTGGAGGCTCAGTCCTACTTGTCAGGGTAAATAATATTTACAGTGTAATGTGTAATGCACACAAGTGAATGTGTGAGCAATAATTGTAACCGCACACAGTGACAATAAAGAAATACACAACAAAGTCTTGTTTGCGTTATATATAGTCCACGATATAATCATCTGCTTAAATCAAATCAAATCAAATCAACTTTATTTATAAAGCACATTTGAAATTGACCACAGGGGTAGCCAAAGTGCTGTACAATGGGCAGGTTAAAAGATAATACGAGTACCGAGCAAACACAACACAACACAAACAGAAGACTTTAAGTAAACATTTGCCTGTCACAAGGTAGCTGATATGCAAGTAAATGCTGCAAATGAATGCATGTTTGAGATAATGTGACCATCTGCAGGGAGCTGCCTAATTTCAAGAGCAGGGATCTTCAACTTAATTGTTTTGGGACCACATTTCCAGAAAACTAAGGACAGGGGGCCGGACTTCATATTATTAGTCTTTTTTTGTGTATTCCAGAGAACAAGTGTTCTCTAAAGTGTGGTGTTATCTGTTATGCCTTTATTTTGATATAGCATACAGGATGTCCGGGACCGGATGTTACATAATGACGCTTGATGTTGTGACACAGAAAAAACCCTATGCTAGACTGAGGCTAGTCGGAATAAAAACATTGCTTGCATAAACGGTCTGATCATTAAAACCCATACCACGACATAAAGTAGACATTTTATGTATTTTGTCAGAGTTACAGGAGTATTTTGCAGTTTTTAAGGACCATCTGCAAAAAAGCACGTCGATGACAGCACTTTTAAGAATCTGCCGCAAAAATTGTGAGTCTTTCACAAGTTTTTCAAATTGAACTCGCAGGCCACAAGTTGAATAGCCCAAATGATGACAAAAAGAGGACCTAAAATTGAACCTTTAGGAACACCACTAGTTTAACTAAAAAAGTTGAACAAATGAGGACTGAGTGCATCTGAACCAACACCTTACCTCGATGAATCACATTACGAACACAATTCTAACTGCGAAAAAGGAAAGGACTTAGAGGGGTGCCTTGAGGAACACCTCAGTTACGTCAATCACAAGTTTGGATCCCAGTTTTCTATGTTTGCAAGCAAAGTTAAAATGTCAATGCAAGGATCTGTCAATGTAAGCAAAGTTACAATGCCAATCCAAGGATCTGTCTATGTGTTTAAAATGGTCCGAACACCTCTACACAACTGAAGCTCGCTGGTATTTTCAGGAATTTATTACAAAAATGTTTGTCTTCCAAGTTTTGAACTGAACTCGCGGATCACCAGTTGAATAGCCCAAATGATGACAAAAAGAGGACCTAAAATTTAACCTTGAGGAACACCACTAGTTTAACTAAAAAAGTTGAACAAATGACGACTGAGTGCATCTGAACAAACACCTTACTTCGATGAATCACATTACGAAAACAATTCTAATTGCCAAAAAGGAAAGGACTTAGAGGGGTGCCTTGAGGAACACCTCAGTTACGTCAATCACAAGTTTGGATCCCAGTTTTCTGTGTTTGCAAGCAAAGTTAAAATGTCAATGCAAGGATCTGTCAATGTAAGCAAAGTTAAAATGTCAATCCAAGGATCTGTCTATGTGTTTAAAGTGGTCTGAACACCTCTACACAACTGAAGCTCGCTGGTATTTTCAGGAATTAATTACAAAAATGTTTGTCTTCCAAGTTTTGAACTGAACTCGCGGGTCACCAGTTGAATAGCCCAAATGATGACAAAAAGAGGACCTAAAATTGAACGTAGAGGAACACCACTAGTTTATCTAAAAAAGTTGAACAAATGACGACAGAGTGCATCTGAACAAACACCTTACTTCGATGAATCACATTACGAAAACAATTCTAATTGCCAAAAAGAAAAGGACTTACAGGGGTGCCTTGAGGAACGCCTCAGTTACGTCAATCATAAGTTTGGATCCCAGTTTTCTATGTTTGCAAGCAAAGTTAAAATGTCAATGCAAGGATCTGTCAACGTAAGCAAAGTTAAAATGTCAATCCAAGGATCTGTCTATGTGTTTAAAGTGGTCCGAACACCTCTACACAACTGAAGCCCGCTGGTATTTTCAGGAATTTATTACAAAAATGTTTGTCTTCCAAGTTTTGGACTGAACTCGCGGGCCATCAGTTGAATAGCCCAAATGATGACATGAACCTTGAGGAACACCACTAGTTTAACTAAAAAAGTTGAACAAATGACGACTGAGTGCATCTGAACAAACACCTTACTTCGATGAATCACATTACGAAAACAATTCTAATTGCCAAAAAGGAAAGGACTTAGAGGGGTGCCTTGAGGAACGCCTCAGTTACGTCAATCACAAGTTTGGATCCCAGTTTTCTGTTGGCAAGCAAAGTTAAAATGTCAATGCAAGGATCTGTCAATGTGTTTGAAGTGGTCCAAAACCCTCTACACAACTGAAGAGCACTGGTGTTGTCAGGAATGTGTTACAAAAATGTTTTGCCTTCCAAGTTTTGAACTGAAATCGCAGGCCACCAGTTGAACTGCACAAATGATGAAAAAAAGAGGACCTAAAATGGAACCTTGCGGAACACCACTAGTTTAACTAAAAAAGTTGAACAAATGACGACTGAGTGCATCTGAACCAACACCTTACTTCGATGAATCACATTACGAAAACAATTAACTGCCAAAAAGGAAAGGACTTAGACAGGTGCCTTGAGGAATGCCTCAGTTACGTCAATCACAAGTTTGGATCCCAGTTTTTTATGTTTGCAAGCAAAGTTAAAATGTCAATGAAGGATCTGTCAATGTGTTTAAAGTGGTCCAAAATCCTCTACACAACTGAAGCACGCTGGTGTTTACAGGAGTTTGTTACAAAAATGTTTGTCTTCCAAGTTTTGAACCAGTTGAATAGCCCAAATGATGAAAAAAAGAGGACCTAAAATTGAACCTTGAGGAACACCACTAGTTTAACTAAAAAAGTTGAACAATGACGACTGACTGCATCTGAACCAACATCTTACTTCGATGAATCACATTACAAACACAATTCTAATTGCCAAAAAGGAAAGGACTTAGAGGAGTGCCTTGAGGAACGCCTCAGTTACGTCAATCAGGAGTTTGGACCCCAGTTTTCTATGTTTGCAAGCAAAGTTAAAATGTCAATGCAAGGATCTGTCAATGTGTTTAAAGTGGTCCAAAATCCTCTACACAACTAAAGCGTGCTGGTGTTTTCAGGAATTTGTTACAAAAACGTTTGTCTTCCAAGTTTTGCACTGAACTCAGGGGCCGGAATGGTGTCATTCCTGGGCCGGATTTGGCCTCCAAGCCGCCAGTTGGATGGCATCGTTCTACAGGATGTAGACGCGTCCTTTTGTGTGTACACAAATAGATCTGTCAAAACAACAGAACACCACGGCGACTAAATCCAGTTATCTTCCAGCCACAAAAGAAATGACCTCCAAAGGGGCCTATGCAAAAGTGTGTGCGAGTGTGTGTGTGTGTGTGTGTGTGTGTGTGTGTGTGTGGAGAGAGTGGAAAAGGGTGGGGTTTGAGCTAACACAGAGACTTTGCTGCTGTTCATGCATTATTCAAGAGAGTGAATAAAAGCTTGTTCAAACATTAAGTAAAAGACAGAACAGTGGGGGAGAATGTGGTAAAATCAGTTAAATGAAGTATGACTTCACCGAAGGGTTTGATTGAACCAACACACAAATCACTCTTCTCCTGTTTGGATTCATCTCACGTCATTTTGACAATGTGAGGAACAACTAGAACAAAAAGGGCAAATTAAGACATGCTGTAATATCTTTCAAATAAATAGTAGAAATTGAGATGGCACAGCAAATTACACAGTGTTCCCAATTAAAATACATTTAGACATGCAAAAGCAATGAAGGAGCCAATTTGTTTCTTAGTTAATTTGATTCATTTGTTCCAGCACAGTAGCTCAGACACTTAACTGCTGCTGCTGTAGTAGTATATTAGAAAAAGAAGAAAAAATAGGCTGCTGTGATAAATGTGAAATAACGGCATTTTAATTGCAGTGATTTAGCACGGGCAAAGTAAGTAAGACAGTCTTGATAACCAGGTTAATACTGTTAAATTAAGATACATTATCCCAGTTTTTGCAGCCAATTAGTGTGTTTTATGCTTAATTAAAGCCAAAATATGTAGTAAATTCAGCTTCAAACAAGTATATTGGCTTGTAATGAGCAGAATTGTGTCTCCCCTGATTACTTACTTTGGTCGTTTTCAACGCGGTATTGATGAATTAAAAAGGTACTATAGCCTCTTCGAAAAATATCAGCTTTTTTTTTTTTCATCAACATAATGCAACAATGCTGGCTTACAAGCCACGGCGCAAGTTAGTTAACACACGCACACACAGCACTTGCAAGCAGAAACCATTGAGATAGAAGAGAGAGAATGGACGTATTTTGGGTTTAAAACTGGCGATAAAGTATGTGAAGCTATAAAAACTGAAGCGCCGCTCTGCAGATGGTGCTTTTAAAACAGCTAATAGCGAGCTAGGTGCTAACTTCTCTTTGTAGTGTTTTAGTTACTTCTAAATCACAAATAAACTAACTAAGTTTCTTATAAGTATCACCCCTGCAGGACAAGGAATAGCTAAACATGCTTCACTACATACTGTAGGAGGATACTATAGCTAACCGCTAACACCAAGCTAGCCCTCCTGTATGTAAAATAAAGGGTTGGTGTCACGGCCCGAGCGCACTGAAATGCGCATTCAAGTGTGCGCTGCGCTGAGCCCACCTTCGGGCGCGCGTCAGTCTGGCTGCAGCAAGCAGCTGCAATCTGTCAAGACATGGACTTTGGTGCAGATTCCTGCGTGGATTGTTTTCCCGGAATGCAAATTAACTGGACCAGACATGGCGTGAAGGTAAAGACATGTTTAATCTTTGACTATAAAAAGAACAAACAAAAGGCGCGCATAATGCAGAGACAAACTTAGCGAATGAAAACAAAACTAACACTAAGAGAAACTATGGACATGAAACAAAACAAAACTTATATGGCATGGCATGAAACGAACAATCGCATGAAAACAAGTCAGCACAGAGCATGGTACAGAATATCAGGGGTAATGTCGCCAGGCCGACTACCTGGCAACTAAAGGCTTAAATAATAGTGACATGATTAACACAGGTGCGTGAGTCCAAACAAATCAGGTGCGTGAGTCCAAATGATTTAGGTGAAACCAATGAGTTGTCATGGAAACCAAACAATGGAGCGTCAAAATGAAATAAAAAGAGTCCTAAACCAACAGAACATAACTAAACAAAACGTGACCACAGAACATGACAGAATCCCCCCTCAAGGACAGATCCCAGATGTCCAAAAAAACCAACAAAAACAAGATCAAGAGTTATGGGAGGGCGGGAGGGGGACGTGGCGGTGGGTCGCCAGACCAAGTGTCCCCGAATCCACCGAGGGAGAGTCAGGTGGCGGCGACGCGTAGAACGCCGCTGCACCTGACGAGGTGGGCGACCCGAGAACGGCCACATCCGTGGACAACGAGGAGGTGGTCGCACTTGGCGTGGCGGACAACCAGGGAACGGCCATATCTGTGGCCGACGAGGAGGTGGGTGTGTCGTCGTCGTGGCAAGCGTGAAAGCTGCGCGCGTCCTCATCGTGGCAGGCGTGGATGCGGCAGGCGGCGAAGTTGCCGTGGGTCTTGGCGCGGCACTTGGTGCGGCACTTGGCGGCGTGGAGCTGCTACTGGCGGCACTTGGCGGCATATAGCTTCTAATTGCGACACCTGGCGGCGTAGAGCTACCACTGGCGGCACTTGGCGTGGTGGAACCTGGCGTGGTGGAGCTTGGCATGGTGGAACTTGGCGTGGTGCAGGTACTGAAACTTGGCGTGGTGCAGGTACTGAAACTTGGCGTGGTGCAGGTACTGGAACTTGGCGTGGTGCAGATACTGGAACTTAGCGTGGCACAGGTACTGGAACTTGTCGTGGTGCAGGTACTGGTACTTGTCAAGGTGCAGATACTGGTACTTGTCGTGGTGCAGGTACTGGAGCCTGCCGTGGTGCAGGTACTGGAACCTGCCGTGGTGCAGGTACTGGAACCTGCCGTGGAGCTTGGCGTGGTGGAGCTGGTGCTAGCCTTGGAGCTGGTGCTAGCCTTTGTGCAGGTGCTAACCTTGGTGCATGTGCTAGCCTTGGCGCTGGTGCTAGCCTTGGCGTTGGTACTAGCCTTGGTGCTGGTGCTAGCCTTGTACAGGTGCTAGCCTTGGAGCAGTTAGGGTTGCTAGCCTTGGCCTTGGTGCTAGCCTTGGGGCAGGTGCTAGCCTTGGTGCAGGTAGGGTCGCTAGCCTTGGCCTTGGTGCTAGCCTTCGTGCAGGTGCTAGCCTTGGTGCAGGTGGAGGTGGCCTAGCTGGGGGTTGCGGCTTGGCACGCCGAAAAACTGGTGGTGGAGGCCGGGCTGGAGGCTGCAGCTTGGCATGACGAAAAACGGTGGTGGAGGCCAGGCTGGAGGCTGCGGCTTGGCATGAAGAAAAACCGGTGGTGGTGGCCGGGCTGGAGGTTGCTGCCTGGCTGGGCGCAGCTGAGCCACCCCACTAGTACAGCTCCCGGCTCTAGCCCCCCCCCTCAAGGAGCGGATACCAGACGCGCTCCCCGCGGTCTGGAACCGTCTTTAGGGGTGGGTGGAGGGAGGTCAGAAGGGGGGAAGAATCCTCCCCTTTAAATTGTCCAAAAAGTATTTATTTCGTCCCCACCTGGGTTTGTGTGGGTGGAAAAAAAGAAACATTTTGTGACGTGGGCGGGGCTTGAGTCTTGGAGGGCTGAGCATGAAATTGAGATGACCTGGATTGACAAGCTCTAATTTATAAAAACATGTCCTGATAATGTTTTATCTTGGGCTTAAAGTATTTTCTTGGGGCCGGCTAACAACAAAAAGAGTTCAGATAAAAAAAGAACCTTGATCTGTGACGTCATCCGCAGGCAGCGGCGTGACGTCATCCTGGGGCTGCCGGGCAGGTTGCAGCCTATTGCCGCCCGGAGGGGAAGGAGCTTGCAAGAACGACGCGTCCTGTCCGCTCGCGGAAGCCTTCCCTGACGTGTTTCGTCTTGGGCGGCGCTTCCGGGACTAGGGTGACGCGCCAACGTCCCCGGGACACACGGAGCTGATCGGCACCAGTTCGCTGTCAGGCCCCCACATCAGATCCCTGCGCTCCATGGGGGAATAGCGAAGCCTCTCCGCTTCTATGGCGCGCAGCCCCTCCCAAGTATACTCGTCCAACTCGTCCAAGTTCTTTGCGGGAAAACTATTAGCTGGCGACATTCTGTCAAGACATGGACTTTGGTGCAGTTTCCTGCGTGGATTGTTTTCCCGGAATGCAAATGAACTGGACCAGACATGGCGTGAAGGTAAAGACATGTTTAATCTTTGACTATAAAAAGAACAAACAAAAGGCGCGCACAAGGCGGAGACACAAACTTAGCGAATGAAAACAAAACTAACACTAAGACAGAAACTATGGACATGAAACAAAGCATAACTTACGTGGCATGGCATGAAACGAACAATCACATGAAAACAAGTCAGCACAGAGCATGGTACAGATTATCAGGGGTAATGTCGCCAGGCTGACTACCTAGCAACTACAGGCTTAAATAATAGTGACATGATTAACACAGGTGCGTGAGTCCAAATAAATCAGGTGCGTGAGTCCAAATGAATCAGGTGAAACCAATGAGTTGTCATGGAAACCAAACAATGGAGCGTAAACAGGAACTAAAAAGAGTCTTAAACCAACAAAACATAACTAAACAAAACGTGACCACAGAACATGACACAATCAATCTCCAGCAATCAGCGCACCTGTGGCTGATCAGGGGACCTGCTTTCATAAGCCTGCACAACCTGATATCCCGTGCCAGAACATAGCTATCTGTCCTGTACAGTAAGCCAAACCAGTCTAGCTCAATGCATACTCTCTCTCTGTGCTTCTCCCCCTCCGTGTTGATTTGTCTCGCGTTTTCTTGTCGATCCAGCAGCCTCCCTATGTTCCCACATTACGAGCGGGGTACGTCTCATCTCCCCGTGTTCCCTCTGCTTCCCTGACTGCCTCTTGGATCTCGACTTCCCGCCTGGACACGGATCTTCGACGCCCCGCTATAGCCCCGACTTCCTGTCTGCTCACGGACCTCCGAGCTCTGTCTTGTCCTTCTTGAGCTTCCGCCTCTCGCTCAACACTACCGGTAACACTCAACAGCTAATCACCACACATCGTCTCACACATACACACTTTGGATTCATCACACTCTATTTCCCTTGTTTATGTATATTATTATTTGTTATTTATATATAGTGTATATACATATATAAATAAAAAAATAGAGCTAAATACTACCCTCCTGTTGTCTGTGCCGTCTCCTCCTCCTGTACACGTAACAGTGTGTCTATTGTGACGGTTATCACAAAATCTTTTTTCATTTGTTTTATTTTTCATTATGTTTATAAACTCAAAAAATACATCCCTGGACACATGAGGACTTTAAGTATGGCGAATATAAGTATCGGTACCAAAATATTGGTTTTAGGACAACCCTAATCAGAAGTGTGGCACAGTAACCCTATTTAGTGGCATTTTCAGCTCATCGTTGATTAATTTTGCCTTTGACATTACTGAAGTTAGCAGAGCCGGTGTGAAGAATATGTATTTTGTTATTTTTGTGAAGCCGCTGGACTGCACCTGCAGGGGACCAACCGGGACACCTGTTATTGTACAGAGTTGTCACCACAAATTGAAATGATGAGACGATTTACATTACTTGAAGACATGATTTATATTAAAGTATTTCTTTTGTCGGAAAGCTAAAAAAAACAAAAACACTTCTATGTCTTCAAGGAACAAAACACGCTAATCTTTAAAAGCTGATCAAAATATCCTCAGAAGAAATTGGTCAACTTTGAAATTCCAAACGCTAGCATAAGACCCGACAACATCACCAGGAAGACTTGGCATATCTGAGGAGTGAGGATTATGCTGAATTTACCAGCTCAAGGAGAGCACAAGTGCTGAAAAATACAACAATCCCATCCGTGGGCATCCCAGTTCAGTTCAGTTCAGTTTCAGTTTGTTTCGAACATGCATACGATACGATGTATTGCATCACATATTTCCAGTTGTTTCATTACAGCATGTCCGAAAAGGAGTAGGAAGAAGCTGAGCGTATTTAATCCTACCCCATTTCATACCATAGCAATTTTATCCCATTTCCTTGTATCCTGTAACAGAACAGTGAATAAATAATCAATGAATAAATAACATACCATAGTAAGTGAATACATATTAATACATAATAATCTTTATATACCGTATTTTCCGCACCATAAGGCGCCCTGGGTTAAAAGCCGCGCCTTCAATGAACGGCATATTTCAAAACTTTGTCCACCTATAAGCCGCCCGGTGCTGTAAGCCGCATCTAACTGCGCTAAAGGAATGTCAAAAAAACAGTCAGATAGGTCAGTCAAACTTTAATAATATATTAAAAACCAGCGTTCTAACAACTCTGTTCACTCCCAAAATGTACGCAAATGTGCAATCACAAACATACGTATATCAACATGGACAGAGCTGCGTGAAAAAAGCCACCCGGCCTCTTCGCGTAAACTTAAACTTACCTTAACCACTCGCTCATCTTTTCTTCATCCATCCCTTCGAGTTAGCTTTTATGATGACGCCGGCTGGAAAGGTCTCTTTTGGCAAGGTCTTCCTTTTGAATATCACCATGGGTGGAAGTTTCATTAGCATGGCAAGCTAGAACCACAGTGAAGGATGACTTCTCATTCCCTGTGGTGCGAATATTCACCGTACGTGCTCCCGTTGTATCCACGGTGCGTTTCACAGGAATATCAGTTGCTGTGAAATAGTAATCCGTGTGTGGATGGAGAGATTGCGTCTTTTCATGAACCGGATCCCTGACGCTTAGTAGGAGCCATTTTGTGGTCTTTACAGATGTAAACACACAAAGGAAATGAAACGTACGGTGATATCCGCGCGCTTTTTCTTCTTCTACGCGGGCGGGTGGTTGCTTACAGTAGAAGAAGAAGCGCTTCCTGTTCTATGGGGGCGGGTGCTTACCTTGGCGGTTGCTTGCGTAGAAGAAGAAGCGCTTCCTGTTCTACCGGGAAAAAAGATGGCGGCTGTTTACCGAAGTTGCGAGATCGAAACTTTATGAAAATGAATCTTAATATTTATCCATATATAAAGCGCACCGGGTTAAAAGGCGCACTGTCAGCTTTTGAGAAAATTTGTGGTTTTTAGGTGCGGCTAATAGTGCGGAAAATACGGTATATATAAAAAAAAAACTTACACTAAGAACGCACACTGTAAGTGACTGTTTTGTTGTGTTCTTATTTCGTCCACACAACTTTTAGCAATCGTGCTACATGATAACGCGCCAAGGCTCTCACAAAGTCTGCCATGATTAGCGGTAGCAAACACAGAAAGTGCTCTCTATGTTGTTGTTGACGGAAGTTACAGTCATTGCTGTGAGCTCTGTGAAATCAATGCGCCCAGAAAGAAGTTCCGGTAATGCTTAAAATATCAAAATACTGTAAATATGACATGTTATTGTGGATGTGCCGGTTACAAAATGAAAAATGTTGTTGGAGTATTTGAGATGTTTTCTAGAGGGCTTTATTGGCTAAACAGAGGAATCCCCATTACCTGCACTGTGAGCATTTTTGTTTACTATTTAGAATGCACAGAAAAGAGAAAGACGTGTTCTTGTCTCACATAGGGATTGTGGCAAACTTCCAACCAACTTTTCTTACCTATTTGTACCTGTGACAGCATCCTATATCTCCATATATGTTAAAAGTTTATCCGAAGAACTTTGCGCACATCCCCCATTGTAGTTTGACGTTGTTGAAAAAAAGGTTCCTTCTTTTTCTTTATCCTCTTGTGGTGGGGCAGACTGGCTCTTACATGCACATGGATCCTCTGCTGTTGCCATTTCTAATTCAAATTAGCATACAGTTCAAACTTATATCTGTTTGTAGACTCGATATGGAAGCGCCAAACACTACAACATGGCTAGCAGGTAGAAGACGCTGTCGAAGTGGAGGCACATAAATAAGACCGCCCACAAAACGGTGCATCCTGTAGAGACGGTCAGAAAGCGGCTTAAAAAACGGGCTGTAAAACATCATCTATGCAGAATTTTGAGCAAACAAACATCATTACATGTTATGTAGACCACAAGGAAGTGTTTTAAAGGAAGAAGAAAAAACAACATAATGTGACCCCTTTAAAGCGCGCAGTCACTTGGTCTATGTCTGGTTCCGCAAATCCAAACCACTGAAAACACTATGTTGTTCATTGGAACAAAGTTTTCGCTCTCATTTGTGTTAGCAGTAGCGATGTTGTTGATAAGTATGTGAATCATCACTAATGAAATTATGGGACGCTACAGAAACTTCTATGGGCAATCTATGTGCCGGAACAATAAGAGAAAAACATACACTTTTTCGTTTTTTAATCAACTGCAACAAAAAGAACTTTGATAAATCAATAAAATCGCTCAGGCCTATCCTAAAGTAAGCGCTATTTATTTAACGTATTTAAAATAAATACCATCAACAACAAGTGAGCATCCCAGTGTATTTGTAAGGTCAGTAACAGTAGGTGCCGACTAAAGTATATCATCCATTAACACAATCACTCCAACACACAGCTTATTATTCATGCGTGGATCTTCTGATAGGCTACCTCTAAAAATTAGGCTCCGGCAGCCAAATCACCTCTGATGCTGAAAATTATTTCATCAATTGCTCTAATGAGTGTGTGGCACTTCAAATCAAATGCAATGCGTCAAGCAAGTAAGATAAACTATAACAGATATTTACACCATTCATAAAACCACCGCAGATCTCGGAGCCCCAGACTCCAGATGTCTGTCTGATTAAGATGATACGTTATTCTGCTTGACTCTGCCAAGGGGGGTCTGGTAAAGTACTCGTCATCCCCACTCTTATTGGTTGGCCTTTGGGTGACCTAGACTAGATGGAAGAGTTGAGATGTCGGAGTGGGTGAATTGCACTGTGACTGGTTAAAGGAACCGTGTTCTGAAAATACTTTTACATGATGGCTGAAAAGTGGGTCAAGTGTGTCCCTCTGTCTTGGTCATGGTTTCTTGCATATTTCAGGTGCATCAAGCCTGCACAGGCTGTCTTTACAAAATGCAATAAAAAAAACCAACAAGTTTTACTTATTCCCAAAGAGCACAACGTCTGGTCAATATCAAGCAAAATGAGAAAACCCTCAAGTGCTTCTGCACAGCCGGAAATCATCAGTAAATTATAACAGAAAATATATCGGCAAAGATCTGACAACACAGATTCAGCTGTCAAACCGGGAAAGGGGGTGGTAGTTAATGGCGTCAATATGTCATTACAAACGACATCATTATCAGTGCCAATACGAGAGATGGGATGTGAGTGGGTGTGCGTGAGTGATAGGCTGAGCAGATTTCTGGAATTGAGCCGGAAAGACAAACATTCATACCCGAGCTTGTGTTTACGCTCTCCGGGAAACACATAAACCAGGTGATTTATGAGCTAATTCCTTATCAAAGCAGCAAATAAATTATGGGAGATGCCGCGTAAACATTCTAGCACAATATCTGAGGTGTTATGTCTCTTCAAAGTGACAAACTAAGATCTTGGTAGGGTTAATTTCAGTCTGATCCATGTGATGTGAGTGAGTCCTGATCAGTTATCATCTATTAGTGCTTGTCAAAAATGAGCAGGTGTTTTTTTAAACGTCGTCCTGAGATGGAATTATAGTGCATGTTTTTCCACCAGATTTGAACCACTATTTCCTGTAAGCACTGAGGTTAGTCATTGATGTTGATTACTGCTACCATTTGATGAGTAATTACCTCCCACTGGTGACAAAATAATTATGAGCGCCCACTACAAGTCACCATCGCTACATCCATTTTCTTCCGCTTATCAGACTTCACAGTCCCTGGCAACCTCCTAAGGTTCCACCCAGGGGACACAGAGGCATTCCCAGGCCAGCCATAAAACATGATACCTCCAGAGTGCTCTCTAAAAAAGCTAGTCAAAAATCATCTCTATGACTCTCGTGTTTTTAAAATTCTTCTGCAAACATGTGAGTGTTTCACAAGTTTTTTTGAACTGGACTCAGGGGCCGGTTTAATGTTGTTCCCGGGCCGCATTTGGCTCCCGAGCCGGCAGTTGAATAGCCTATTCCTACAGAATTAAAACACGTAAACCTGGGCGGTATTTTTGTTGATACACTTTTACATTGTTATAACTATTTTTTCTATCCATTTTCTTCCGCTTATCAGACTTCAGTCACTGGCAACCTCCTAAGGTTCCAGAGACATTCCCAGGCCAGCTGTGAAACGTAATGCTCACAGTGCAGGTCCTGTATGGATTTAAGGACTTCATGGATTCTTGTGAAATGTTCCATACATGCAAGACAAACTAAAGAATCGAGATATCGTTTCTCTCTCACCCTGGACTCTGGAGTAAACAGTGGCCGCTGTGTCCAAGCGCGCCGCCAAAAGTTAAGTCATTTCAAAAACCAGAAAAGGAAAATTGACACACAAAACAAAACAATTCCTCAGCCAAACAACTCAAGTCCGAATGGGGATAAACAGTACTGACTGATTTTGTATTTAAATGAAGTCACCAAGACCGACAAGAGACTGTAGTCTCTGGTGCTTTGCGTCTGTGCTTTTGGGCCATTAGTCTTTCCAGCTCCCTCTTCAAGGAGCCCTCCACGCTTACCTATAGACCCCCAAGCATTACCTGGTTGTTCAATTCCTCTACCCCTTGGTACTCCTGCCTGTTTGGTCTCAGAAGTCCCACTGGAGGAACTTGTCATCGGCATTCCCAATGCCTTTGCTGCTTCCACCAACTCCGCCACCACCACTGCTGTCGTATGTATATACATATACACTATATTGCCAAAAGTATTTGCCCCCCATTCAAATGATACCACATGTGTATAAAATCTAGCACTTAGGCATGGAGACTGTTTCTACAAACATTTGTGAAAGAATGGGCCCCTCTCAGGATCTCAGTGGAACACAGGTGTCAGTGTCCACAGTCAAGCGTGTTTTGCATCGCCATGGACTGAGACGCTACCATGCAAGAAGGAAGCCCTTGCTCCAGAAGTGACACCTTAAGGCTCGTCTAAAGTTTGCTGCTGATCACATGGACAAAGATAAGACCTTCTGGAGGAAAGTTCTACGGTCAGAAATTGAGCTGTTTGGTCACAATACCCAGCAATATGTTTGGAGGAGAAAAGGTGAGGCCTTTAATCCCAGGAACACCAAGCCTACCGTCAAGCATGGTGGTTGTAGTATTATGCTCTGGGCCTGTTTTGCTGCCAATGGAACTGGTGCTTTACAGAGAGTAAATGGGACAATGACCTAAATAATTTTAGGTTGGTTCTTGGGCGCAATTGGGTTTTCCAACAGGACAATGACCCCAAACACACGTCAAAAGTGGTAAAGGAAGGGCTAAATCAGGCTAGAATTAAGGTTTTAGAATGGCCTTCCCAAAGTTCTGACTTAAACCCCATTGAGAACATGTGGGCAATGCTGAAGAAACAAGCCCATGTCAGAAAACCAACAAATTTAGCTGAACTGCACCAATTTTGTCAAGACGAGTGGTCAAAAACTCAACCGGAAGCTTGCCAGAAGCTTGTGGATGGCTACCAAAAGCACCTTATTGCAGTGAAACTTGCCAAGGGACATGTAACCAAATATTAACATTGCTGTATGTATACTTTTGACCCAGCAGTTTTGGTCACATTTTCAGTAGACCCATAATAAATTCATAATAGAGCCAAACTTCATGAATGTTTTTTGTGACAAACAAGTATGTGCTCCAATCACTTTATCACAAAAAAATATGAATTGTAGAAATTATTGGAAACTCAAGACAGCCATGACATTATATTCTTTACAAGTGTATGTAAACTTTTGACCACGACTGTATATACCTTGTCTCTAGCATTGTGTATAGTGTTCTAATGGCAGACTTGGTAGCAAACAACAAAGACGAATATTTTTGGACAAATGAGGATTTACAACCTTATACTTTTGAAGCTAAATATACTGCTGTTTATAGAAGCCAGCATAAAGGAAGTGTGAAACGTTGAAGCAGACGGAAGCCAGGAGAGTGGGATGAAAGTGATTTTGACACTATAAATATGGAACTTGGAGCCAAGCTATTTTGACATGAATGGATTGCTTCCACAAAAATTAACAGGAAACGTCCCTGACCAGCTGGACCAGACGAACAATTTTCCATCGAGTGAGTCACTTTAATATTGATCATGATACACGCAGCACGCCAAGTGTTAGTACAACTACAGTATATACACTGTCTGGCTAGCTGTGTACAAAAAAAAAAAAATGTGGGCGAAGACTTTACAGATACTGTAATATGATTGTTCATGTTTGGGATCTTTCTGTGTGGAGTTTGCATGTTCTCCCCGTGACTGCGTGGTTTCCCTCCGGGTACTCCGGCTTCCTCCCACCTCCAAAGACACGCATCTGGGGATAGGTTGATTGGCAACACTAAATTGGCCCTAGTGTGTGAATGTGAGTGTGAATGTTGTCTGTCTATCTGTGTTGGCCCTGTGATGAGGTGGCGACTTGTCCAGGGTGTACCCCGCCTTCCGCCCGATTGTAGCTGAGATAGGCTCCAGCGCCCGAAGGGAATAAGCGGTAGAAAATGGATGGATGGATGGATGGATGGATGTTTTTCAGTCAGTACAGATTGGTGTCCCATCGCCGTGTTGTGCATTACAAACTCAAACGCATTTTGTGTTGTTGTACAAGCTAGCCATAGTTAGCATAGTTAGCACGCCGACATGTTACTACGATAGAAAAATTGTTCCTCAGTGGTCGCTCTTACAATAACAATGTTGCTACAGGTTATGGAACGTAAATGAAGTATTGGTGACGGTTTTTAAATGCATGTTTGAAGTGATTTAGAGGTAGAATTGATTTCTCCCAATAGCTGCATTGCTCTCTCTCTCTCTCTCTCTCTAGGTCGTCCTCAGACGAGCCTTCCATCGTTGCTTCCAGTCATCCTGATTATCCATACATTTGGCCAGTTCCTTGGTACTCTGAGCTCCTGCATCCTTCTTGAGTATGTCCACGTATGTTAGTGTGGGACTTCCTCTTGACCGATGCCCATGTGTTGGTTCCCACAGCACCAATTTGCTGGCTGGCAGCTCCTGATGCCTCTGGCAGTGTCCTGCTAGTCTCATTCTCCTTACAGCAATCTTCTCGCTCACCCTTGGTATTCCCCTGTAGAGGACTCTGTTGGTTACGTGCGCACTCTTGTTGATGTTATGCACTGCACGCAGCATCCTGGTGTAGCAACCATCTAGAGACCTCTCCAGGGTTGGCTTCAGGGTCCAGCATTTGCTGCCATAGAAGAGAACGGACTCAACTGTCGCGTAGAAGAAGCTGAGTTTGATTTGGCGGGGGAGGTTGGAGTTCCATACACTGGTCATGCCGTTCAGGGCCCTCCATGCAAGTGCTTTCCTCACTTTTAAATCTTTCTCAGTTGAGTTGACCCATCCGCCCAGGTATTTGAAGTCCTCAACTTCTTTAAGGACAGTGCCTCCTGCTGTTACCAGAGGTTGATGTTCTGGTGGAACGTTGTAGGTCATGACCTCAGTTTTCTTGGCATTTAGCCTAAGGCCAACCTTGGCACACTCTAGCTCTACCCTGTGTAGTAGTTATTGTGCTTGTTCCATGTTGTTGGAGAGCAGACTGATGTCATCCGCATAGTCAAGGTCTGTCAGGACCACTGCCGGTTGTCGACTCGACTTCCTTGGTGTCAGCGTGAAGCCAAGTTCCTGCTCTTGCCCATTTATTGCCTTCCTGAGCGCATGATCAAGGACTATGATGAAGAGGAAGGGGGCTAGTGTATCCCCTTGTATAACTCCAGCCAGGATGTCAAACTCCTCGCTGTTGCCATCTGGGGTCACCACCCTGGCCCTTGTTCCTGCGTACATGGACTCTATTACTCGGAGTAGGTTCGGAGGAATACTGTATGCCTTCAAGATCTTCACCATCGTGCCTCGATGTATCGAGTCGAATGCCTTTTTGAAGTCTATGAAGCATAGGACTGCAGTCAGGTCCTTCCTCACCTCCTCAATCAATCTCCTAAGTGCCAAGATCTGGGCTGTAGTTGTTCGTCCTTCTCGAAAGCCGTTCTGATTTATTGTCAGGTGAGGGTCGATTGCATGCCGGACCCTGTTTAGGATCATGCGGTTGTAGACTTACGCATTGCTAGCCAACTCAAAAGAGCCGATTTTTAAATGTTAGAAAGCGAAAAAAAACAACCTTCTGCCTTCTTGTCGCTCATTATGATTGTGAACGATAGGCAACATTTTAAAAAAAAGCGCAGTTCCCCTTTAATGTGTTTAATCATGATAAGGGGGATGTGGCTGAGGAGAGACCGTAAATGAAATTTTTGTGTGTGATGGTAATGATATGAAAAAATCTGAACGTTTGCTAGCGATTAATGTTTGTTTTTTTCCTGTACTGTAATTAATTAAAAGGAACGAGCACTGTTCTGTTGTTTTTGTTGGCCGTTTGTTCGTTTTTGGCGTTGTAATTAATGTTTGAATTGTGCGTGACTTATACAGTGTCACGTACGACTGTTGTTTTTGTTTTTATTGCTGATGTTCAAAATAAACATCCACATTTACATGTATACGTAATTGTTTAAAGGTCGAACATGTACAGAAATTCAAAATGGCGGCCACTCTGCGTATAGTGGCCAAATGTCAGGAGAATTACAGTGATACCATAGTGTATAATGATGGCACAAGTGAATGAACTAAGGTAGAATGCACACTATGAGCAGCAGGTATCCTGGACTAATATTATCATACGAGGGTAAACATGACCTACTGCCTCATGCTTTGCAGTTGTATATGCGGTTGTTAGAGAGATTTTAAGACTTACTTACTGTTTACATCCTATATGCATTACAATGAGAAAACATGTTATGTACCAGGGGTTTCCAAAGTGCGGCCCGGGGCCCACTTGTGGCCCACAGCTAATATTTTGACGGCCTGCGGCACATTTCAAAAATTCTATTACAGAAAAACCATTACAAGTGGAATAAAAAAGCAAACAAGTGAAATGTAGCGAGAAAAAGTCTGCAATATCGTCACTAAAAACAATAACTGCATGCAATGTTTTACTTAAAAACGGTAATTTTCTTTAAAAAAAAAAAACATATAATTAATGGATAGATCCGAAGTTGATCCAGAGATTAAAGAGTTGAAAGTAAAAATAATATGTTTTAATACATGACTTATTTTGAACACTCTTAGGAGTGTGGGCCTTTTGGATTGGATTTTTTTTTAAACTGTCATTGTTTACAAAATATAAAATAATCAAAAGCGATGTTGTCATGAATTATTTGCCTATAATTATTTGCCAATAATTTACATGAAATATTTGATTTGGAAAAAATGTTGCATATGCATATGCATATTTTGTGGTTTTGCCATAAAAAACTGTTTTCTTAAAAAAAAAAAGGGGGGGGGGGGATAAAAGATTTAAAAAACAAATGTAGCAACGGATAGATTTGAAGTTGATCAATGGATATTTAAGTGTTGTAAGACAAAAAAAAATATTAACATGACTTACCGTATTTTTCGGACTATAAGGCACACTTAAAAACCTTTCATTTGCTCAAAAATCGACAATGCGCCTTATAACCCAGTGCACCGAATGTACGGAATAATTCTGGTTGTGCTTACCGACCTCGAAGCAATTTTATTTGGTACATGGTAATGATAAGTGTGACCAGTAGATGGTAGTCACACATAAGAGATACGTGTAGACTGCGATATAACGCCAGTAAACAACACCAAAACTTGAAATGTTCCATTGAAAATAACGAACATTACACACGGCACTGAAAAATCTGTCAAAATGTTTTAGTACGACTTTGAAGCCACACCGCTTGATGGAATACTTGGAATACATAGTAGTACTATGGTGTGTGTATAAGGACCGCAAAATGGCACCCATTAGCAAACATATTATCTGGTGTTTTGTTTCACAATCCATCCATCCATCCATCTATTTTCTACCGCTTATTCCCTTTGGGGTCGCGGGGGGCGCTGGAGCCTATCTCAGCTACAATCGGGCGGAAGGCGGGGTACACCCTGGACAAGTCGCCACCTCATCGCAGGGCCAACACAGATAGACAGACAACATTCACACTCACATTCACACACTAGGGCCAATTTAGTGTTGCCAATCAACTTATCCCCAGGTGCATGTCTTTGGAGGTGGGAGGAAGCCGGAGTACCCGGAGGGAACCCACGCATTCACGGGATTATACAAAAACAACTTTTCTTACCTTCTGGTACTTGCTAATTTGTATTTGAGATCTGCATAAGTCCTGAAAATTTGCGCACATCCGCCACTGTAGTCCGTAGAGACCCCATAGTCGATAAGCTTCTTCTTTTTTCATTATCTTCTTGTGATGTGGCATTCATCCTCTGCTGTTGCCATTTCTAATATAAAAGTAGCGTAATGTTCTAACTTATATCTCGCTGAATACTACCGCTGTAGTCAGTTTACATTATTCACCCACGGAACTTTAGTTATTAGAGAGTTCCGGTCGGGCGTTTTTTCACGGGACACATTTCCGGCGTTGTTATTGTACTAGTGAGCCACGGATGAGAAGTAGCTGCTCCGTTATTGATTGAAGTAAAGTCTGAATGTTATTAAAACAGTTAGCTCCATCTTTTGACACTTCTTCCACTCCCGTCCTTGCACGCTACACCGCTACAACAAAGATGAAGGAGAAAAGACGCTGTCGAAGGTGAGCCACGTAAATAAGACCGCCCACAAAACGGCGCATCCTGAAGCGACTGTCAGAAAGCGACTTGAAGATGGTCTGTAAAACATAATCTATGCAACATTTTGACCAAGGAACCACCATCACATGTTATGTAGACCACAAGGCAGTGTTTTACATTTAATAAAAATCATAATACAACTCCTTTAATGCGCCTTATAATCCGGTGCGCCCTATGGTCCAGAAAATACGGTAATTTTAACATCTTAGTAACTAAAACTTTTGTGGGTCCCCAGGACCTTTAAAGGCCTACTGAAATTATTTTTTTATTTATTTAAACGGGGATAGCAGATCCATTCTATGTGTCATACTTGATCATTTTGCGATATTGCCATTTTTTTGCTGAAAGGATTTAGTAGAGAACATCGACGATAAAGTTCGCAACTTTTGGTCGCTGATTAAAAAAAGCCTTGCCTGTACCGGAAGTAGCGTGACGTCACAAGTTGAAAGTCTCCTCACATTTCCCCATTGTTTACACCAGCAGCGAGAGCGATTGGGACCGAGAAAGCGACGATTATCCCATTAATTTGAGCCAGGATGAAAGACTTGTGGATGAGGAACGTGAGAGTGAAGTATTTGAGTGCAGTGCAGGACGCATCTTTTTTCGCTCTGACCGTAACTTAGGTACAGGGCTCATTGGATTCCACACTTTCTCCTTTTTCTATTGTGGATCACGGATTTGTATTTTAAACCACCTCGGATACTATATCCTCTTGAAAATGAGAGTCGAGAACGCGAAATGGACATTCACAATGACTTTTATCTCCACGACAATACATCGGCGAAGCACTTTAGCTACGGAGCTAACATGATAGCATCGTGCTTAAATGCAGATAGAAACAAAAGAAATAAACTCCTGACTGGAAGGATGGACAGAATATCAACAATACTACCAAACCCTGGACCTGTAACCACACGGTTAATGATGTACCGCCTGACAAAGCCTAGCAATGCTTTTGCTAACAACGCCATTGAAGCTAACTTAGCTACGGGACCTCGACAGAGCTATGCTAAAAACATTAGCTCTCCACCTACGCCAAACCCTCATCTGCTCATCAACACCGAAGCTCATCTGCGTTCCAGCGATCGACAGCGCGACGAAGGACTTCACCCAATCATCGATGCGGTCGGCGGCCCGGAGACGGAGGAAGTCAAGGTGAGGACAGCAAAGCTGTAGTCACGGTGACGCGTCTGCTATCCAACTCAAAGTCCTCCTGGTTGTGTTGTTGCAGCCAGACGCTAATACACCGATCCCACCTACTGTTTTCTTCTTTGCTGTCTTCATTGTTAATTGAACCAATTGCAAAAGATTCACCAACACAGATGTCCAGAATACTGTGGAATTTTGCGATGTAAACAGAGTTGTTTGTATTGGGATACAATGGTGTCCGAATACTTCCGTTCAACCCTTGACGTCACTCGCAAACGTCATCATACCTCGACGTTTTCAACCGGAAGTTTCCCGGGAAATTTAAAATTGCACTTTATATGCCGTATTGGCATGTGTTGCAATGTTAAGATTTCATCATTGATATATAAACTATCAGACTGCGTGGTCGGTAGTAGTGAGTTTCAGTAGGCCTTTAATGTTCACCAAAATTAATATATATTGTATTTGGGTCCTGGTTCAATCCCGGGCTCGGGGTCTCTCTGTGTGGAGTTTGCATGTTCTCGTCGTGACTGCATGGGTTCCCTCCGGGTACTCCGGCTTCCTCCCACCTCCAAAGACATGCACCTGGGGATAGGTTGATTGGCAACACTAAAAATTGGCCCTACTGTCTGAATGTGAGTGTGAATGTTGTCTGTCTATCTGTGTCGGCCCTGTGATGAGGTGGCGACATGTCCACGGTGTACGCCGCCTTCTGCCCGAGTGCAGCTGAGATAGGCTCCAGCACCCCCCGCGACCCGAAAGGGACAAGCGGTAGAAAACAGATGAATGGATGGATGTATTTGGCTTTGAAAATGACAAATATCTGGCAGAGGTGTTAGTGCGTCTGCCTCACAATACGAAGGTCCGGGGTTCGATCCTGCTCTCGGGATTTTTCTGTGTGGAGTTTGCATGTTCTCGTCGTGACTGCATGGGTTCCCTCCGGGTACTCCGGCTTCCTCCCACCTCCAAAGACATGCACCTGGGGATAGGTTGATTGGCAACACTAAATTGGCCCTAGTGTGTGAATGTGAGTGTGAATGTTGTCTGTCTATCTGTGTTGGCCCTGTGATGAGGTGGCGACTTGTCCAGGGTGTACACCGCCTTCTGCCCGAATGCAGCTGAGATCCAGCGACCTCCCGCGACCCCAAAAGGGACAAGCGGTAGGAAATGGATGGATGGATGGATGGGAAATGACAAATATCAAAATGGCCCCTGCATGCTTTAATTTTTTAGTGTGCGGCCCTCCTTGGAAAAAGTTTGGACACCCCTGTTTTATACAAAAAATATTGTACTAAAAAGACTCGCAGGCCCGCAGCAAAGCACAAACATATGCAACAGGATGAAACCGGAAACCCATTCTTTCATCATATTTTTCATCTTCTTTCTGCCAAAACCCTAGCTTCCCATTTGCTTTGCTTTTACTCTATCAATTCACATTTTCTAACGTTAGTGTCAGACTGCCCTGCAGTCTCATGGGTGAGTGTGTCTGACTGCACTTTGTGTGTGATGCACTGCAGCTTTCCAAGGGAGAGTCGGTTGTGATCAGCACAGATGGAAGGACACCTGCTCTGTAATGTCGTTTTCAAATCCTTCCATTCTCTTTCATGGCCTAATAGAAGCTCACACGCACACACACACACACACACACACACACACACACACACACACGCACACACACACACACACACACACACACACATGTCGGCGTTTACTTCAGAGGCAAACATGGGCATAACATGAAGGGACGTCGTCCTCCTCCCATGGTCTGCTGTGAGGCAGGGTGATGGATGGGATAGAGAGAAATCTGCCAGAGATAAAACGGCAATACGAAAGCCATGGAGACGGGTCCAAATGGGGGTAGAGGGGAGTCGGCTACACAAAGAGAGGCTCATATCACACAATTTCTGAGTGAAACGAGATGTGATCAATCCGGCTGAGCAGCATCCTTATCCACGTTCAAATGTATGTCTGCCCGTGATGACTTTATGTCTTGTAAGCATACGTTTAGGTGTGGACGCATAGGTGTGACTTTAGGTAGGGTATTAGATAAAACTGGCACATGCTACTGAGATCCAGTACAAGTGATTAGGGTTGACACTAGTGTTGTAACGATACCAATCTTTTGGTACCGGTACTAAAATTAGTTCGATACTTTACGGTACTTTTTTAAATAAAGGGGACCACAAAAAATTTGCATGATTGGCTTTATTTTAACAAAAAATCTTAGGGTACATTAAACATATGTTTCTTATGGCAGTTAAGTCCTTAAATAAAATAGTGAACATACTAGACAACTTGTCTTTTAGTAGTAAGCAAACAAACAAAGGCTCCTAATTAGTCTGCTGACATATGCAGTAACATATTGTGTCATTTATCATTCTATTATTTTGTCAACATTATGAAGGACAAGTGTTAGAAAATGTATTATTAATCAACTTGTTCTTTTACTGTTAATATCTGCTTACTTTCTCTTTCAACATGTTCTATCTACACTTCTGTTAAAATGTAATAATCACTTATTCTTCTGTTGTTTGATACTTTACGTTAGTTTTGGATGATACCACAAATTTGGGTGTCAATTCAACACCAAGTAGTTACAGGATCATACGTTGGTCATATTCAAAGTCCTCATGTGTCTAAGGACATATTTTCTGAGTTTATAAACATAAAATACATTTAAATAAAACGAAAGAAGATGCCAAAAAATATCGACGTAATTATAGTAGTATCGACTAGATACATGTCTGTACTTGATATCATTACAGTGGATGTCAGGTGTCAGTGTCCACGCTAAGTGCTCGAATGCTTATTACCGGCCCAGTCTGCAACTGGCAGAGGTGGGACCAAGTCATTGCTTTGCAAGTCACAAGTAAGTCTCAAGTCTTTGCCCTCAAGTCTCGAGTCAAGTCCCAAGTCAAGACAGGCAAGTCCGAGTCAAGTCCAAAGTCAAGACTGGAAAGTCTCAAGTCAAGTCCCAAGTCCTGCATTTTGAGTTTCGAGTCCTTTCAAGTCGTTTTAACCACAGACTAATATATTTACACAGATTGTGTAAACTTTTAAAACGCTGTATTTATTTATTAAAACAAGTGCATTTGAAATTGCAGGGAAAAAGATAGTGGTGACATTGCACTTCAAAATAGCACTATTAACCAGTCATTTTAAACATGTAACTCATTCCTTTACAGAATAAACACATTTGAAAAAACAAGTGCAACTGTACTTATTTGCACAAAAGTGTTAACATTGTATTTCCATGGCATATTGCATTGTAACTAGTTCCACAGCAGTTTCTATCCTGTTCTTACCTTATCTCATTGATCTCATCTCATACTGTATGTGTGTTGATGTGTGCGTACACATGAAAAACATAACAAATATATGAACATAATGAACAGAGTTGTACTTTTTAGATGTCAGGGCCCTATGCAATATGTACACATATTCTTAACATAGTATACATTTTAACTGACCTTTATTTGACTATGTTTGTCTTTTTGTAGGTGGCTAAAATACGCGGTGTTGCTGACCGCCGTCTAACGTTACGTTACTGTGTGTGATACATTGACTAACATAATGCTACTGTGTGTGATACATTGACTAACGTTACGTTACTGTGTGTGATACATTGACTAACGTAAAGTTATGTTATTGATTATGTTATATCCCCACCTTCTACCATCCTAGTCACATCCGTTGTGTCCTTGGGCAAGACACTTCACCCCTTGTTCCTGATGGCTGCTGGTTAGCGCCTTGCATGGCAGCTCGCGCCTTGCATGGCAGCTCCCGCCATCAGTGTGTGAATGTGTGTGTGAATGGGTGAATGTGGAAATACTGTCAAAGCGCTTTGAGTACCTTGAAGGTAGAAAAGCGCTATACAAGTATAACCCATTTATCATTTATTTATTTATGTGTAGGTACCTCATGCAACCCTGCTTAAAAAAAAAATCACTTGACAAAAAGTATGAATAAAGTAGCGAACTGCAGTGGACGCAACAGATTGCCGTGTTTGCAATGACGTTATAACCATAGACATCTTATAAGTAGACGCAGCATTGGTTGCTGTGACGTGAACAATTTGGCCGCCATCTTGAAGTGGTGATGAGGAGCCGGCGAGCAGCCTAAACTGTCAGTTGACAGGTAGAAAACAAAGATGCCGGGCTGGTGTTTAGCGTTTTCCTGCTCAAATGAGCGGACTGTTGAAAATAGGAATGGGGGATTACTTTTCACAAGTAAGATTTAACATTAACGTACTATTGGTTGTATTTTATGAAAATAATATTACCACAGAGTTGAGAAGGAGCAAAGATCTTCAATATTTGTATGTGAAAATCACAAAAAAATCTTCTGGGGGAGGATGACGCCCCTACAGGGGTTTGGTTTACAAACTTTCAGCCCCACCTAAAACAAAATTCACCAGCCGCCACTGATTATGATGCATTCTCATTTTAGGAAAAGTACAAGACAATACTTTCTTAACAGTATAATTGTAACCAGGAATAAGTCTTCAAGTAACAATATTCAAATACTAACATTGTTGGGTAAAACAGAATTTGGTTTAATTCTGAATCCAGTGAAACAGATTGGTGGTTTTAGCTGATATAAAGACTTTCAGGTGTTTTTATATGTTTAAGTATTTGGCAGACGCTTTTATCCAAAGCGACTTACATAAAAAAAAAACATATAAAACAATCGCTGCAAACATGATCATTTAAGGGAAGAATGTAATATAAAATATCAATACAAAGTGTCAAGACAGAATAAACTCTCTGCTGCTGAAGCAACAGAGATACAGTCTATAAGTCCCTAAGATATATAGATATCTAATGTATTCATACATTATTTATGTAGGATATACGCATGTATATATAACCTAATCATATTGTTTCTTCAACTTAAAAATATCTTACCGTTTTTTTCCCCTTCTCTGGGATTATATTCCCAGTTTTGATCTCGGACGTCTGGTCACTTATAGCGTATAAGAGTATTATATTACTGTTAAGCAAACTATGAATAATAAAACACGCCAAAACATGTGTCTGTTATCATAGCTACACGTATGACAAAAAAGGGGGTGAAAATCAGTGGTATTCAGTGAGGTAAGATTAATTAAATACGCTGACAGTTCATTGCTCCTGCCAAATGAATTGCACTGAGTGGAGCGGATCACCACTCCAAGATGGCGGTCACGCGTCTCGTCTGCGCCAGTAGGCAGTAGCGCTCCATGCTGCGTCTACTTATATGATGTCTATGGTTATAACGTTAGCAGGGAGTTTGCAGCCTCACTGATTTAACTACACAGCAAATAAAAGTCACGTTACTTAGCTAATAAACGTTATCTTACATTCAAAACTTACCCTTCTTTGTGCAACTTCAAATGTCGAACGAAGTTGGAAGTTGTTGCGTCTCCGTCTGTAATATTCGAACTGCGTGATTTGCATGCGGCAATTCGTTTTTTGTTGACCAAGTCGTAGTTTTTATACCCGAACGAAACCAACTTTAACATAATTGTTTCTCACTGGCACGTTGTTGGACAACTCTTGTTCATTGGTTGTCCTGCAATTTGATTTGATGAATGCTGCGTGATGAAAACAACGTAGATCTAATTTGATTGGCTGTTGTACTGAGAGCACACCAGTTGACAGGAACAACACGCTGATCGACACAGACGAAAAAAATTAAAAATACGGAGCGCTCCCAAATAACTTTTTAAGCTTTGGATTTTGGGGAAAGTGGCAAGTCATGTCAAGTCAAAAGGCTCAAGTCCAAGTGAAGTCACAAGTCATTGATGTTAAAGTCTAAGTCGAGTTGCAAGTCTCTTTACATTTTGTCAAGTCGAGTCTAAAGTCATCAAATTCATGACTCGAGTCTGACTCGAGTCCAAGTCATGTGACTCGAGTCCACACCTCTGGCAACTGGACTTCACCTCACGTGTAACAAAGGTATCAAAATATGGCACTGGTTGACCCGGTAGTACCAACGGACTTCTGTCGGTCTTTTAAAAAAGTAATATATTCAGTAATCGTCCCTGACCTCATTATGTCTGACCCCACATTTTTTTTTAGCTGCAGGTACGACATAGATCAGTTGTCCCCAAACTACGGCCCGCAGGCCGGATCCGGCCCATCAGCGTCCAAAATCCGGCCCGCGGGAAGTCCGAAGTTAAAATAAAAAAAATGATTTTATTTATTAAATTATTTTTTTTTAATTATTATTTTTTAAATCTGTCCCTTCTAATCCATTTTCTACTGCTTGTTACTCTTTGTGTCTCCTAGCCGCTCAGGCAAATCATATTGTCCAAAAATGCATTTTCCCATCGATAACGTGACATAAACAAGCTCGGAATATATATATATATATATATATATATATATATATATATATATATATATATATATATATATATATATATATATATACGTTAGGTCAGAAAAAACGCAAGAGGCTATATTATCCCTACAAGCCTGTTTCGCAGGTTTTGCTGCTCGTCAGAGGATTTTATAGAATAAAAGAATATTCTGACCTAATGTATATTCCGCTCTACCCCGAGCACTGTATAACGGATAAACCACGGAAACCTCGACTATATATATACAGTATAGGCCAAAAGTTTGGACACACCTTCTCATTCAATGCGTTTTCCTAATGTTCATGACTATTTACATTGTAGATTGTCACTGAAGGCATCAAAACTATGAATGAACACATGTGGAGTTATGTACTTAACAAAAAAAGGCAAAATAACTGAAAACATGTTTTATATTCTAGTTTCTTCAAAATAGCCACCTTTTACTCTGATTACTTCATCGCACACTCTTGGCATTCTCTCGATGAGCTTCAAGAGGTAGCACCTGATGGAGGCAGATAATTACATATATCCATATTTGTGTGTTACTTCTTTATTTTCATAGTCATATTACAAAACAGCTAGTGTTCTTTATTTGTTATCTTTTGGTTGTCTGCAAGTACTGTGTGCCAACTTTTAAGAATGTGAAGGGGGAGATCTTCTCTGCTTCTCGTCTAAAACCGACTTTAGATAATAAACAAAAGGGACCTGGAGTGAGCTGAGAGAGAGGGGGAGTAGCAATAAATCCTTTTTCTTATCTTCTCCTGTGCCCAGCTGTGGAGTAAGAGGGACAAGGAGGGTGGGGGCAAGAGAGACGATATAGAAGAGAAGTTCTCCGTATGTGGGCTTTTTTTAGACCATTTTAGCTGTGCGAGTGAGCGCTTCTGTACGAGATTTGGTCTCAAGTTTATTTCCAAAGGCTTTGGGAATAAAATTACAAAATACCTATTCTGTCTCTGGTGGTTCTTCTACTCAGCTTTATATGTCATCAAAAGAGCTTGGGACTGACCAGCAACTTGAATTCCCTGGAAGGAACAACTGGTCAAAACGCAACACACCTGAAATGTTTTTTTCTTCACAGGTGCGCTTGAAGCTCATCGAGCGAATGCCAAGAGTGTGCAAAGCAGTAATCAGAGCAAAGGGTAGCTTTTTTGAAGAAACTAGAATATTGTTCAGTTATTTCACCTTTTTTTGTTAAGTACATAACTCCACATGTGTTTATTCATAGTTTTGATGCCCTCAGTGACAATTTACAATGTAAATAGTCATGAAATTAAAGAAAACGCATTGAATGAGGAGAAGGTGTGTCTAAACTTTTGGCCTGTACTGTATATATATATATATATATATATATATATATATATATATATATATATATATATATATATATATATATATATATATATATATATATATATATATATATACACACACACACATACACACACACACAGCCCGGCCCCCGGCCAAATTTGTTTAACCCAATGTAGCCCCCGAGTCAAAAAGTTTGGGGACCCCTGACATAGATCAAGGTTTTTCAAAGTGCAGCCGGCAGCTTGTTGTTTTGATTCTTTGTTTTTTTAACGAAAAAATGGCAACACTTTAGTATGGGGAACATATTCACCATTAATTAGTTGCTTATTAACATGCAAATTATTAACTTATTGGCTCTTAACTAGTCATTATTAAGTACTTATTAAGGGTTAGGGGTTAGGGTTAGGGTTAGGGGTTAGTGTCTAACCCTAACTCTAACCCTAACTAGCAAAACACAAAACTACAAATGTTAATAGTGTCCATCCATCCATCCATTTTCTATAGCTTGTCCCTTTTTGGGATTCGCGTGGGGTGCTGGAGCCTATCTCAGCTGCATTTGGGCGGAATCACAGAGCCAACACAGATAGACAGATAACATTCACACTCACATTCACACACTAGAGCCAATTAATAACTCTAAATTAAGTATTTGTTACTTACAATATGTTCCCCTAGTGTCCAAATAACTCTAAATTAAGTCTTTGTTAATTAGAATATGTTCATACTAAAGTGTTACCGAAAAAATTAATAAAATTAGTAAATAAAAATAAATAAAATTACGCCAAAAAAAAAAAAAAAAAAGCTGCAAACATTAAGCAAAAAGGCATGACTATTGATAAAAAGCTGAAGTGTAAAATAGTTTAGTAGGCTATGATTTGTTTAGTGTACGACCCTTGGAAGGTGATGGAAAAGGTTTAAACACAACCCTGGCACTGACTATCGGTTGTCTGTGTTGCAGCTCGAAGAAAAATAGACAGAAAGAATCCCATCAGGCAGTACTCTGGTTTTCCTAAAGCGCGGTTTGGTGTGTTATCTATTTTTCAAACAAAAACGCCACCGCTTAATTTGATTACTGCAAAACATGATGAAGACCGAGGGAAGGCCATACGCTGAATTTGCAAACAATTTTCCTTTAATCCTAAACAGCCTGGCAGACAAAGGCAGCAAGGCCATTAACAATGATTTAAATTAGGTTTCTGGCACCATGCAGGGCATTGTGGGAAGGCAATAGACACACTCCAGGACAGAGTTGGAAAAAAAAAAAAAACATGGACAAATATCATACACAAATACTCACAAAGCACTATCTCAGTCTGTTCACTCACTGGGCATATTCAATATAACATAGCCTACAGGTGTTATTAACATTTCAAACATGGAACATTATGCACACTGCGGAAGCTGCATTCATTTAAAAAAATGATGACCATTTTGTCATTTAGTACTTTTGTTTTCAAATTTGCTGAGACATGAGGGGACAGAAGTGCAGTTAAGACGAAGCAATTTCATAAAAACGTACACATACTGACACATAACAGATGGTATCAATTAAACTTTTAGGCCCCCATCATCTTTTCTGACCCTGGGAATTACAACGTCCAGCCGTGAAGCCAATCTGCTTTTATATCATTCAAATCCATTATTTCAGTCAAGTGACCACAATGTGTGTGTGTAAGCACACCCAGAAGAGGTGTATGGAGGGAATATGAGGTAATCGATCTCATACAATATTAGGCTCACATCGATTTCTGACAAGCTCTTTTACCCTGAGTATATCCACCTGGACACACAAACACATACAACATCTCTATTTTTAAAGCTGTAGTTCCAACCCTCCACCTTGGATTCATCCACTCCACAAACCCAGGATCAAGGATGACCACATTGTGAATATTTACTGAAAACCACCCTGACACAGAGCCGTCTCTGTGCAGTCAACATCCACAGCAAGATGATTTTTCCAAGTGGGTGGTTGATCATTTGTATGCTTCTTACACAGTCCACCCTGTGCTATGAAAGTACACACACACACACACACCACCACCAGAGGCGTGCACAACATTCCCAACAAGCACTGGAATTTTAAACATGTTTTTGACTTACGTGGGGGGGGGGGGGGTGTTGTCTCTTTAAATGTGCTGAGTTTTCCTAATCTGTGACTGCAGTGCAATTTGAATGTGAATATTCAGCTTGAAGGGGACCTAGCCGTATTTTTCGGACTATCAGTCGCAGTTTTTTTCATAGTTTGGCCTGGGGTGCGACTTATACTCAGGAGCGACTTATGTGTGAAATTATTAACACATTACCGTAAAATATCAAATAATATTATTTAGCTCATTCACGTAAGAGACTAGACGTATAAGATTTCATGGGATTTAGCGATTAGGAGTGACAGATTGTTTGGTAAACGTATAGCATGTTCTATATGTTATAGTTATTTGAATGACTCTTACCATAATATGTTACGTTAACATACCAGGCACGTTCTCAGTTGGTTATTTATGCTTCATATAACGTACACTTATTCAGCCTGTTGTTCACTATTCTTTATTTATTTTAAATTGCCTTTCAAATGTCTATTCTTGGTGTTGGGTTTTATCAAATAAATTTCCCCCAAAAATGCGACTTATACTCCAGTGCGACTTATATATGTTTTTTCCTTCTTTATTATGCATTTTCGGCCGGTGCAACTTATACTCCGGAGCAACTTATACTCCGAAAAATATGGTACTCGTTTTAGGCCCCGTTTAAGGTTATCCAGGGTAAATCCCACCTAACCTTATCCATGTCCACACACACAACAATGCCACCGTTTAAGACCCCCTCACCCCTCTGTCCACCGGCGCAACGCGACCTAGTATGCATGCGCTGAAAATGCGCACGTCATAGTCACCTCCAGTGTTGCTTTGTGTGCAAGTTCAAGGTACTCAAAGCGCTTTGACACTATTTCCACATTCACCCATTCACACACACATTCACACACTGATGGCGGGAGCTGCCATGCAAGGCCCTAACCACGACCCATCAGGAGCAAGGGTGAAGTGCCTTGCTCAAGGACACAACGAAAGTGACGAGGTTGGTAGAAGGTGGGGATTGAACCAGGAACCCTCAGATTGCTGGCACGGCCACTCTCCCAACTGCGCCATGCCGTCCCCATAAATTAATCAAATCTTTAATAAACACATGTGTGGAAGTTGCCCTCCAGGGGGTTCTTCGGACCACCAATCATCATCATTAGAGCAGGTTTCAAGTTCACAATGACATTCTATTTTTTCAAATAAAGTCTTTTTGTGGCTTTTCAGCAATTGTCTTTTTTCTCTCGCTCACGCTCCAACTCTCCTCCAGCTCCAACTCCCACTCCAACACCTCTCTCCTCACGGCTGCTGCCTTTTAACAGGGCGACAGGTGATTACATAACCAGGCCCAAGTAGGTCATCTACGCACCTGTCGCCGATTTCGAAGACGGTCCTGGCACACACCGCTTCGCTGCAGGCCTGCAGGCCACGCCCCCACCCCCACAACGTGAAGTACACAATGTGATAAAGAACATTTTGCAACAATCAATCTCGGAATCGGTTGGAAGACCTGGATTTTGCTGATGATTTAGCACTCCTAGCACAAACACACCAACATATGCAGGAGAAATTAGAAACAACAGCTGCTTCGCTTGGACTCAAAATCAACACATCAAAAACCAAGTTAATGCGTATTAACAACAAGAACAACTCCCCAATAAACATGGATCATAATCAGATAGACGAGGTTACCACCTTTACTTACCTAGGAAGCATTATTGCTGTGGACGGAGGAACGGAGGAGGATGTCAGTGCCAGAATTGGAAAAGCAAGGACCACATTCACTATCCTAAATAAAATCTGGAAAGCAAAAAACATATCACTCAAGACCAAACTGCAAATCTTCAACTCAAACGTCAAATCCACCTTATTCTACAGTTCAGAAACCTGGAAGATCACTGCCAACATCCTCAACAAAATACAGACATTCTTCAACCGCTGCCTCCGTCGCCTCCTAGGTATCTACTGGCCTAACACCATCTCCAATGCCAACCTGTGGGACCTCACTAGACAAGACACAATAGAAACACAAATCAGGAGGAGGAAATGGAAATGGATTGGACACACACTGCGTAGACACAATAGCTCAATCACGAAACATTCTCTAACATGGAACCCGCAAGGCAAGAGGAAGAGAGGAAGGCCTCGAGCCACCTGGAGAAGAACCACAGAGCAGGAGATGAAGGTGCAAGGGCTGGCATGGCAACAACTGGAGCGAAGGGCACAAGACCGAAGGGGATGGAGGAGTTTCATCAATGGCCTATGTTCCTCAGGGAATTTAAAGGCCTAACAATCTCGGGATCTAGATATCTGGTCAGGACACTCCTCACTTTTTTTACCTTCACCTTAATTGTCCATTCGTTTTTGGTGACTTTATATACTGTGGACCTAGACGTTGAGTCCGTGACATACATGGCGGACAATAACTGATACAGTCTGCTTTGCCAGTCCAAAAGCATTCGCCGTTTTCCGTAGTCTTCCCTCGACGGCCAGGTAATAAAGCATACGCTACCTTTTTTTTATCACATCCATGGGAGCCCGCATTCTCGTTGACTCTCCTTCGACAAATGGACAACGTTTTTCGGTAAGTAGTATCACAGCTGACCTGGACATTTGAAAGTTCTCTTGCAGTCTGAGAAGTGTTGTATCCCAAATAGCTGCAATTGCTTTCTCTTAAGGTATTCATGTGTGATTTCCACAAGCGTCTGTACATGTAGAAGAAGGAGAAACACGGTCATGTCTGGATGACTCGCCTTCATATTTCCAGTGGTTAGCTCGGAGTTACGAAACGGCTTTATTATGAAGCTGGCTGTGGCGCGTTCTTTCTGACGTCACTTCCTGTGTGGAGCGCGGTCTTTCTGGCGTCACATCCTCTCCGAACTCAGTTTGTAAACGATCAATGAGTCCATACAAAGCTCAGAGCCGGAGATTCAAGAAATGCACGGCACACTTCGCCGTGTAAAAAATTATCAAAGGAGGGGGACCTTAAACTTTAGTTTAGTGTGGCTGAAACGGGGCTTAGGCTAAATAATTATTCGTTTAAGGGGTTAAACGACTTGGTGTAGACATGGCCTTAAACAATGTCAAATCGTACGTTTCATGCATTGTCACATAAGCTTGCATGCAGTTTTGGATGCCTGTGCTCACAGGGTTTTGCAGTCTGGCTACTTGGTGACGCCAGACCGAGGTGAAGCCCTTGTTTAGGTCAAGTTCTTATCAGAGGGGAGGAGCGATAAGAAAACACAAAAAATGGTAGTAGTATTACCGTATTTTTCGGACTATAAGTCGCAGTTTTTTTCATAGTTTGGCCGGGGGTGCGACTTATACTCAGGCGTGACTTATGTGTGAAATTATTAACACATTACCGTTAAATATCAAATAATATTATTTAGATCATTCACGTAAGAGACTAGACGTATAAGATTTCATGGGATTTAGCGATTAGGAGTAACAGATTGTTTGGTAAACGTATAGCATGTTCTATATGTTATAGTTATTTGAATGACTCTTACCATAATATGTTACGTTAACATACCAAGCACGTTCTCAGTTGGTTATTTATGCCTCATATGGGACGGCGTGGCGAAGTTGGTAGAGTGGCCGTGCCAGCAATCGGAGGGTTGCTGGTTACTGGGGTTCAATCCCCACTTTCTACCATCCTAGTCACATCTGTTGTGTCCTTGGGCAAGACACTTCACCCTTGCTCCTGATGGGTGCTGGTTAGCGCCTTGCATGGCAGCTCCCGCCACCAGTGTGTGAATGTGTGTGTGAATGGGTGAATGTGGAAATACTGTCAAAGCGCTTTGAGTACCTTGAAGGTAGAAAAGCGCTATACAAGTATAACCCATGTATCATTTATATAACGTACACTTATTCAACCTGTTGTTCTCTATTTTTTATTTATTTTAAATTGCCTTTCAAATGTCTATTCTTGGTCTTGGCTTTTATCAAATAAATTTCCCCCAAAAATGCGACTTATACTCCAGTGCGACTTATATATGTATTTTTCCTTCTTTATTATGCATTTTCGGCAGGTGCGACTTATACTTCGGTGCGACTTATACTCCGAAAAATATGGTATTAGTTATTGTGTGAATGCTACAAAGCATTCACACATATGGTTTTCCACACCAAAATTAATCTATGTATTAAACGTCTTCAACTTCGTCTTCTTCTTCTTCTCCAGATTTTGGCGCACTCTACCTTCCACATTTTTGACCGGATTCAAACCGTTCCAACTTCAAATTCCAAAAATTCCCAGATTTCCCAGAATTCCAGGTTTTCCGGGACGTTTATCCCATTCAAAATGAATTGGCCATTTTTCAAACTTTCACCATTCCACCTTCAACACATTCTGGAAATTTAAACCGCCTTTTTTCCAAGTTAAAAAAATTCCAGGATTTTACAGAATTCCTGGTTATCCAAAGCTCTATTTCCACCCTTTTTTCTGGCATCTACTGCTTCCACATTTTTCAACGCATTTCAACCGTTCTACCGTCAAAACATTGCTCTTAATCAGGACAAAAAAACAAGTTGTTTTGTGAACTGGAAAAATTCCCGGTGTTCCCAAAATTCCAGGAATTCCGTAATACCATTTCTCAATTTAACATGTTACTACTTCAACATTTCTCGACCGATTTTAAAAAAATTTAACACCAACATTTCAACTCATTCAGACCATTCAAGATTTTTATGATTTTCCCAAAGATTTTTGAATTTCCCAAATTTTTGAGAAATTCCCATTGAAATCAATGGGACATTCTTCAAAGTTCCACAACTCCCACATTTTTCATCTGATTCAAACTGTTCCAACTTCAAAATATTCAGCCTGTTTGGGAATTGTGTGCTCTACTTCAACAATCCCCCCCCAAAAATCCAGGATTTCAGTTCAACTTCAGCATTGGAGCATTCACACACAATTCCTTCAGGAATTGCCTCATCTAGTTATTTAATTGCCTCATCTAGTTATTAGTATTATAGTAAGTACCTTACTTTCCGGACTGTAGAGGGCACCGGTATTTAAGCCGTATCCACCAAATTATTATTTATTTTTTTTACATGTATTAGCCTCACCGGACTAAAAGCAGCAGATATATAAAGGTATGAAAGATTTTTTAAATGTTTATTTACATACTTTGATTGTTTCCAAACGGTGCCTGTAACAAGGCAACAAAATGGCTGATTAAACAAAACAGAAGTCATTGTCATGAGCCACTAGCTGTGGAATCTAGCTCTCCAATCAGCTAAACAGACTCAATAACTCCACCGTGACGTTTTGATGAACCTACAAAACTGAAACAATACAAAAATAATGCCATTGTAAGTTAATAATACTAAACGGACACTTGTAAACATGTTTGCATATTCACTAATGCTAACGATGCTAGCTTGAATACATTACAATAGCACGTACTATGCATGAAAACACTCCTACAGATATCACACATGGCACAATTTAGTAAGTATGAATTGTTTTAGTTATATTGTAAAACTTACAAACCTTGCTTGGAGGGATGAATAAAAAATCCTTTCGAGCAGAAATATTATAGATGAATAGTAGACAAACAGGAAGTACATTTTTAACCCGCAGCACCTGCAGTGAGCAAACTCGTCCCAAAGATGGCACCATAGCACAAACAATAACACACCTTTTCAGTGTCTCTGTCGGTGTTTTATGAAAACTATTTGTTGAATACAACACATCATGGCCGTCAGCAAAGAAAAATCCATAAATTAGCTGCACAGTTTTATAAGCAACAGGGTTGAGAGTGTAGGAAAAAAGTAGCAATTTATAGTCTGGAAAATACGGTATTATTTTAATCTAATCTTGGCATGTGCATAATACCACTGACATGTAACATGCAGTAGCAAAAATGGTGATAAGATGTATATTTAAAGGGGAACTGCATTATTTGGGAAGTTTTGCCTATCGTTGACAATCATTATGAAAGACATGACAATGGATGTATTTTTTTAATGCATTTTAAATATTAAATTAATGTGATCAAAAGTCCGCATACAATGGAGCTTATGGGAGCCGCTCTATTCTGCCTGTAAAGCCCGTAAAAAACATCCAAACACCTCTATTAGGATTTTAAATACCTACTTTAAGTGTATATGTAATGTAGTAATGGGCACATTTATGACAACATTTAATATTTACATATTTTGATCATTTGAAGCATATGCAGTGCATTAATTTAAAAAACTTAATACAATGTTCTGTTTTTTTCAACAACATCGCTGATTATTACTCACTGCAGACTTCATGAGAGCAACAAACATAATACAATGTCACTTACTGTACAAAGTCTGCTGTCATTATGATGCTGACTGATAAAATGTTGTTTTACTCCTGTTTAAATGAAAAATGACTAATAATCCTTGCGAAAAAAAGAGGGGTGGAACCATTCGTTTTTTTGTGTCGTTCTCGCCATATCTGTGTCTAAATTGGCTGTCAAAGTGTACCAACATTTCCGAATATGTCGGCATCCTTCTGCGATCCAAGTGAGAGGCATGATTTATGATCTGAAATAAACTTCCACGAGTCGTGAAGCGAGGAAACAGGTTACTACTCAATGATGTCAACATTAGCACACAAGCTTGAGATCATGGCGCCGCTATAAATTGTTTGTCTGCGTTATCGCTTGTAATAACAATATCACTAATACTTGGTTAATATTCAAGTCACAAAATGTAAATGGAGTATTGTTGGCGCTTTTTGGATGTTTTTTTTTTATTGGGTTTAATGTCTGCAATAGAGGACTTTCAATTGGTTCCGCTGTAAGCGGACTTTTATTAAGGTTTATTTCCAAGTTAGTATGCATAGACAAAATATATACATCCGTCGTCATGTCTTTCATAATGATTGTGAACCATAGGCAAAATTCCCCCCAAAAAGTGCAGTTCCCCTCTAAAGAGTGCACATTTTCAAAAGATAAACTGTGATACTTTTGGAGAGCGTGGGGGCAAGACAGCTCATGCTTGCTGCAACGATGACACAACACCTGCTTACAAGGCATTGGGCATCCGACACTTACTGGCCAAGAAGAACATCACCCTGCTGGAGAAACCTCACCCGACTTCGAGTGATTTATTTCCTCTATTCTAAGCTCAAGAGGGTCATCAAGAGGACACGTCCTGGACAACATCGAAATGGGCGTGGCGAAGAGGCTGCGGAGGATCCAGGAATCATCCTTTTAGGCGTACGTTAAGGTGTGTCAGAGAAGGACGGGGAAGTGTGTTAGAATCCAGGGGGATTACTTTAAAGGGGAAGACTTGTCGTTAGGATAGGAAAAACATACAGTTTGAATACTTTTCTGACACACCTCGAGCACACTTTATACGCAAATATGAGGCAAGTTGGATTTTTAAGTGTAAATTCTACAGTATTACTTTCTTTATTACAGTACTGTTTTAATCCAAAATGTTAATTAACCTCAAACCTGACTATACTAATTATCGAGCAACAATTATTGCGCAGAAATATTATGTATATAGCTTTTCCATCTGTCGATTTGTTAAAATAAATATGATGATGATTGTGATGATGATTTTAACCTATATATAAAACACATCTACAAACCCCGTTTCCATATGAGTTGGGAAATTGTGTTAGATGTAAATATAAACGGAATACAATGATTTGCAAATCATTTTCAACCCATATTCAGTTGAATATGGTCCAAAGACAATATATTAGATGTTCAAACTGATAAACAATTTTTTTTTTGCAAATAATCATTAACTTTAGAATTTGATGCCAGCAACACGTGACAAAGAAGTTGGGAAAGGTGGCAATAAATACTGATAAAGTTGAGGAATGCTCATCAAACACTTATTTGGAACATCCCACAGGTGAACAGGCGGGTGCCATGATTGGGTATAAAAGTAGATTCCATGAAATACTCAGTCATTCACAAACAAGGATGGGGCTAAGGTCACCACTTTGTCAACAAATGCGTGAGCAAATTGTTGAACAGTTTAAGAAAAACCTTTCTCAACCAGCTATTGCAAGGAATTTAGGGATTTCAACATCTACGGTCCGTAATATCATCAAAGGGTTCAGAAAATCTGGAGAAATCACTGCACGTAAGCAGCTAAGCCTGTGACCTTCGATCCCTCAGGCTGTACTGCATCAACAAGCGACATCAGTGTGTAAAGGATATCACCACATGGGCTCAGGAACACTTCAGAAACCCACTGTCAGTAACTACAGTTGGTCGCTACATCTGTAAGTGCAAGTTAAAACTCTCCTATGCAAGGCGAAAACCGTTTATCAACAACACCCAGAAACGCAGTCGGCTTCGCTGGGCCTGAGCTCATCTAAGATGGACTGATACAAAGTGGAAAAGTGTTCTGTGGTCTGACGAGTCCACATTTCAAATTGTTTTTGGAAACTGTGGACGTCGTGTCCTCCGGACCAAAGACGAAAAGAACCATCCGGATTGTTATAGGCGCAAAGTTGAAAAGCCAGCATCTGTGATGGTATGGGGGTGTATTAGTGCCCAAGACATGGGTAACTTACACATCTGTGAAGGCGCCATTAATGCTGAAAGGTACATACAGGTTTTGGAGCAACATATGTTTCCATCCAAGCAACGTTACCATGGACGCCCCTGCTTATTTCAGCAAGACAATGCCAAGCCACGTGTTACATCAACGTGGCTTCATAGTAAAAGAGTGCGGGTACTAGACTGGCCTGCCTGTAGTCCAGACCTGTCTCCCATTGAAAATGTGTAGCGCATTATGAAGCCTAAAATACCACAACGGAGACCCCCGGACTGTTGAACAACTTAAGCTGTACATCAAGCAAGAATGGGAAAGAATTCCACCTTAGAAGCTTAAAAAATGTGTCTCCTCAGTTCCCAAACGTTTACTGAGTGTTGTTAAAAGGAAAGGCCATGTAATACAGTGGTGAACATGCCCTTTCCCAACTACTTTGGCATGTGTTGCAGCCATGAAATTCTAAGTTAATTATTATTTGCAAAAAAAAAATAAAGTTTATGAGTTTGAACATCAAATATCTTGTCTTTGTAGTACATTCAATTGAATATGGGTTGAAAAGGATTTGCAAATCTATGTATTCCGTTTATATTTACATCTAACACGATTTCCCAACTCATATGGAAACGGGGTTTGTAGATCATATGTACTGGCTATGCTTTGGTGTAAATCTTGCACACCACACCCTCTCCAACATATCATCATTTATCTTTCGAAATTGTACATTGTTTAAATACACCTATCTTGAAGACAAACAGTCCCCGCAATTTTTTTCCTTGTCACGGTCGAAAATAAACTTCATAAACATTATTTAGATTAATCTATTCATATCATTAGGTACACCTGCTCACTGCGTAATCATAAACAAGCTGTAATGTTTCCTCAAGGTGGTATTTTGCGTGACCTCAAAATGCGGGGACAGGAGACGAAGTGCAGGTAAGTTATATATCATTTCCAAAAAACACAAGGAGAGTGCAGCCAGGAGGTGCACATGAAGCATAGCATAGCATAATGTCCTTAGCAAGGCATGGCATTTGCAAAGCCGAAGTGAAACCGACATTGGCACCAACAAGATGCATGTTATCCTCGTGGCTTCCTCCCACCTTCCATTAGCTGCATTGCTAGCCATTAAGAAGAAGACAATGTTTACAAGTTTGAATGCAAAAAAAAAAAAAAAAACCTTTCGTCTTCTTGTCTCTTATAAGTATTGTAAACAATAAGCACAATTAAAAGTGCAATTCCTCTTTAAATGTGCAAACACAAATGAGTGTTTAGGATGGACAAACACTTTTCAAATGTAAAACATTCCCAGACAACGTCTACAAATGCGGACGACACAGCAGACAGTGAACACTACGCAATACTTTGATGGTGTGTTTTTTTTCCTGTAATTACAATTAAGCATGACTATTATTAGTTAAAATGAACAAAAACTGTGCAATAATTTGACAGTGAATTTTAGTCAAGTCTGTGTGGTATAAAACAGGTAAAACATCAATACATTATTTGTTTTCCAATGTTTGGTAAAATCCTGTGCTTTTTGGGGTTGAGGTTACAAGGAACATTTAAAACCCTTAAAAACAAACAAAAAATTATTATGACCGTGACTTGGCGACAGACCTGAAGTAGGCCTGGGTGATGTATCAATTCTATCGGTAAATTCAGTTTTTTTTTGTTGCAAACGATCTAAGAAATTAAAAATCTATGTTTTTCTCCTCTTGCCCCCATGAGCTTCCGTAGCCCTCACTTGCCCCATTCCTTCCTTAGCGGAGATCCACAAGCCGAGCAAAACATGGCTAATGCTAATGCGATCGAAAGCGAGACGTTTTTTCCAAAGAAAAGAAAAGTGTTGCCAGTGCTTTAGAATTCTTTAAGGGGAAAACAATCGGAAATTGAATATTTTATTTTTAGGCCATATCTGATTAGATGACAAAACTTGTGTGTTTGCGTTTCAAATGGAAACAGTTCTGTACTGTATTTTTGATTTTTTTGGTGTGTGTGGCGGGGATGCATTTAAAAAGGTGTACAGTATGTTCCTTAGGTCTATCTAGAAGCAATCCGCGTTTAAACCAGTGACGTGCAGTCAGGGGAGGCAGGTGAGGCGGGGCCTCACGTGCCATCATGGAAAGAAAAAAAATTTAAAAGAAAAACATTTAATTAAATTGTTATATGTATCCAGTGATTATACTATAAAGTTATTTTCCATTTAACTTCACCAGTTTTAGATTATTTGTATTCAAAACCGCGGAATTTTCACTTTTGCCGTTCAAATACTGAGAAGAGACTTGCGGTGAGTCACCAGCCAGTTGAGCCTCGCCATGGATTGCGCAATGACTCGGCTAACTGCTGGCCTGCTGTGCAGTGAGACCGTATTGCTATATGAATTATATTATACATTTCCATAGTTTAGTTAGCTGAGGTATATAATGTACCGGTACAGTGTATTTTGTCAACAACTGTATGTGTGTAACATATTTCTTGTGCTGAGCAATCATAAAACGGCTGCAAAGACGCACTGGGTGAGGCTCGCAGTAATCCCGCCTCCTGGTGGTAGAGGGCGCTAGTGATCCCAGAGATCATTTTTGCGACTACTCGGCAGCAGAATAAGTGACAACAAGCAGCAACAGTTAGCGATCGTTTATTTTTTCCTCTCGCCTGGACTTTTAACATGGAGGATTACATATCTAAAATAAAACAGTTTTGTAAACTGGACTTTCAATCGAAGCAGGAGGTAATAATTAAAGGAAGATCTCCATCGAGACAGAGAGACTTTTAAAACTGAAAAAAGATAAGGAAGACTTCTATAAACAAGTTATCGATGCTTTTGTTCAGAAGGAGCAGCGCATGGACTTCATTTATAAGTGAAGGTAATACCATAATAACGTTTTTTTTATTAAATGTGCTTTTTTGTGTGCTACAGTTTGTATGTGTAAAGTTAAAGTTAAGTTAAAGTACCAATGATTGTCACACACACACACAAGGTGTGGTGAAATTTGTCCTCTGCATTTGACCCATCCCCTTGATCACCCACTGGGAGGTGAGGGGAGCAATGGGCAGCAGCGGCGCCGCGCCCGGGAATCATTTTTGGTGATTCAACCCCCAATTCCAACCCTTGATGCTGAGTGCCAAGCAGGGAAGAATGCTGGTATGAGCTTTTAAACATAACCCGTTAACTGCTGCCAATCAAATGGTGAATAAGATACTCTTTAGGGTTCATATGTTTGTAAATCTGACTGTGATGAAGTCAGTGCCTCACCAGCCATGAACCTCACCGCATGTCACTGGTTTAAACCCATTATTTTCTATGGACATGATTGTGCAATACAATGTATTTTTTGCTGCATATTGTGTAACCACAAATGCAAAGTTCTAATATGGTTTGAGTCAAGGTGTTGTGTTAATACATGTGTCCGAGATGTCAGCGAGTCTATGTATTACAGTACAGGATTGAGTTGTAGCATGATTTTGATATGTTGCAGAGTTGGTTACCACATGGAAGTTGAATAATATTTCAAAAATTATGAGACAAAAGGTTAGCACCGTGCCAACCTAAACCAACTGTGCTACTCGCTTAAGTGTACCTGAGAACAGGTCAAAATGATGAGTGTGCTTTGGGAGTGTTGCACTTACGAAGCATCAAGCACTCTCACTGATTATAGTGAGAGTGTCACTATCGTCACCCCTGTTATTTTTGAAGAGCTGTCTGTCTGAAGTGTAGTGCAGAAAGGAAGAAATCATAACCCTGAACATCTAAGGTGAGAGTGAATGCATACTGTATCATGTGTGGGAGTACAGGAGGTTATAAGACTTCTTCTTCCATATCCTTACTGAGCAGATACAAGAGTATATACGCCTGCAGAAGCCTTGTCAAGTGTGTGCTTTTCATCACGTCTTTGAAAATAAAAATGCGGAATTTGTGGATTGTGGAACTGATTGCACAGTGCATTTAAACATAAGCATTGAGCGGCGAGGGCCGCATAGAGAAATATTGATAGATACAGTGACCTTTGATACATTTTGCACATCAAAGATATTAAAAAATACAATGTTGGCAATCAATATGCGCTGAATCCGAACAAAACATCCACATCGGTGTGCTTTGTGTAACAAAACACATTAGTGTCTGGAGGCGTGTCTTACTGAAATTAAACAATGGATGTCCGCTAACTTTTTGCAACTTAATGCTAAGAAAACGGAAATGCTGATTATCGGTCCTGCTAGACACAGACACCTATTTAATAATACTACCTTAACATTTGACAACCAAACAATTACACAAGGTGACTCTGTAAATAATCTGGGTATTATCTTCGACCCAACTCTCTCGTTTGAGTCACACATTAAGAGTGTTACTAAAACGCCCTTCTTTCATCTCTGTAATATCGCTAAAATGTGTTCTATTTTGTCCACCACCGACGCTGAGATCATTATTCATGCGTTCATTACGTCTCGTCTCGATTACTGTAACGTATTATTTTCGGGCCTCCCTATGTCTAGCATTAAAAGATTACAGTTGGTACAAAATGCGGCTGCTAGACTTTTGACAAGAACAAGAAAGTTTGATCACATTCGTCGTTGGCGATCACTCGAAACGAGTATGATTGTCTTCCTGTTGGTGGGGTTGCTTTCAGGAGAACGCCTGTGCGTGGAATCTTTTAAAGTGGGGAGACTGGTGCACAGACAGCCACCACACTGTCCTTGGCAAAGAGAAGGCCAGGGTCCAATGGCATGGAGACCAAGACAATTGGGGGGCCCATCTTTGCTGCAGCCTTCTACCGCCTTTGTGACCGTTGTGGAGCTTCTATGCAACCATCATCCGCCCACTCCGCCGTTGAGGTCTTTTTCGACTGTGGGGAGCTGTGCCCGGTGGCAAGGGAAACCCAGGACGACCGGCACCTCCTCACAGATGCAGGAGGCTGCCGGAGCTCCGGTCTGTCAGAGGATCGCCTATGGTGCGCCTACCAGCACTTGCTTTTCTCTCAGGGTGTGCTCCCCTAGCCTTTCGTCTTCCCAGACTAACCCACAAGGCAGCGGGGCAGTGGTTGGGTGATGCCAGGGCGTGTCCACAAAGTGGGCCTGCGCATCACGCCTCCCCACATCTTGCAGTCTCCTCAAAGGTTTTTCATTGTCATCCCATTGGGTTGAGTTTTTTCTTGCCCTGATGTGGGATCTGAGCCGAGGATATCGTTGTGGCTTGTGCAGCCCTTTGAGACACTCGTGATTTAGGGCTATATAAGTAAACTTTGATTGATTGATTGATTGATTGATTGATTGGTGTAAAATCTAATCTAACACCCTTTAGATGTTCAATTTCTTATTATTTTTCGCTCGTATTATTTTGCCAATTGGAATCTTTTGAAGGGCTTAAGCACACTCAAAAACTTGGCATATATTGCAAAAACATTGTGCACATTTATCATGACAGATTGCACAGAAACCGTCAAAGACCATATATTAAGGCGCATCGTCGGCCATTTTGGTTAAAAAAGTCCCATTTTTAAGAGGATTGTTGGCCTGTTGCATTTTTTGTGTGTGTTTGTGTTAAAGTTTTGATGTGAGATGCATTTATTTGGTCTTAGAATGTGTCCCAGAAGGGGACAAATGTTGTTTAACCGATACTTGTACCAAATTGATACCAGAGCTTAAAGCCAAACTGGTACATAAAAAATGAAAATAACAAAAAAAACTATGCCTTTTTATTCTTTTAGGATTTTGTGATATTCAAATTGAACAGACTGACTAGTAATTAAAATATTTCTATTACATAAATTATGGAGATTTTTCAATGGAACATCTTTGACTGCAGGGCTGTGTCGTGTGCATGTATTCTCCATGATGAGGGTAAGTGCATAGCGTGCTAAATGGCTGACTGGATGATTGTGTGAGTGCATTTGGTTTAGGGTTGTACGGTATACCAGTACTAATAAAGTACCGTGGTACTAATGAATTAAAGACATACTATGCTGCTTTTTTTCATGGACATGATGTGCATCGATGATAATGCTGGCATACAAGCTGCGGCACATGTTAGTCAATACACGCACACACAGCACTTGCAAGCAGAAACAGTGTGAAGACAGGAGACGAAGAATGGATGTATTTTGGATTTAAAACTAATATAAAGGTTGAGCTATAAACACTGAAGTGCTGCTTGGCATACAGTGCTTGAAAACATAGCTAGCTAATAGTTGGCTAGCAGCTAACGTCTCTCTGTAGTGTTTTAGCTGCTTCTAAATCACTAATCTTTGCCTCCATGTCGACAAATATACTATGTTTCTTACAAGTATCATCCCTGCAGGACGAGGACAAGCTTAACATGCTACACTACACACCGTAGGAGGATACCATAGTTAACTGCTAACAGCAAGCTAGAACCTTCCTGAATGTGAACCAAAGGGTGGGTCTACACACATATCTATTGTAACGGTATCAAGTACAAGAGCCGTATCTCATCATCGGCGGTCACTCGAAGCGAGTATGACGATCCTCCTGGTAGAGGGGTATCCCTTTAGGAGGATACCTGTGCGTGACTTTGTTTAGCGTGGGGAGACTGGTGCACAGACAGTCACCACACGATCATTGACAGATCCGGGTCAGGGTCCAGTGGCATGGAGTCCAAGACTACTTGGGACCCTTTTCTGCTGCAGCCTTCATCCGCCATCCCAGCCGTTGTGACGCTCCCTAGGGTTAGCAATCATCCTCCGCCTGTTCCACCGTTGAGGTCTTGGGTTGTTATTTCCCCATAACTGGGCCCACATGGATGTGGGGGTGCCTTCTTCCGCCATCGCAGCCGTTGTGGTAGTTCTTACATCTACCGTCTTCCGCCTGCTCCGCCGTTGAGGTCTTCAACGTATCCCTGGCTAGGGGTCAGTCAGGTACTAGGCCTTTGCCAAGTGCCCCAAGACCCCAAAGAGGAGCCTCTACCGCCGGGTGCACTTTAACGTCATGCACAGGACAAAGCAACACTAGCCGTATCTAGTCGATACTACAATGATTATTACATTGAGATATTTCATCATCACAAAATCTTTTTTCCTTTATTCATTTTTATTATGTGTGTAAACTCAACAAATACATCTCTGGACACATGAGGACTTTAAATATGGCCAATGTATGACCCTGTGACAACTTAGTATCAGATTGATACCCAAATTTGCAAAAATCCCCCAAAGTATCCAAACAACAGAAAAATAATTGATTATTAAATTTGACCAGAAGTGTAGATAGAACATATTCAAACAGAAAATAACCAGATTTTACAAGTGTCACACCGCGGTGAGGGATGTCTTGTCTTGTTTTTTTCTGTCTTGTGATGTGCATGTTTTAGTTTCAAAAGTAACTCTCCTCTCGTTTCAGGTCACTTGCTCTTCCTTTTGTGTCATCAGTCTGACGTTATCCCGGTTCCCTGATTGTTTCCACCTGTTCCCTATTACCCTCATGTGTCTTATAAGCCCACTCCTCCCTTTGTTCTGTGCCAGATTGTCTCGTTTATTCGTGCTCTCCAGCTTCCATGTCCATGTCCATGCCTTGTCTTGCCTTGCCTCGTCTTGTGCTTATGTTCCTTGATCCTGAATCCCTTTGTTGCTATTTTGAGTTTTCCTTTCTTCCTCCTCAGCAGAGTGATTTTTTGTTATTTAGTTTATTCAGCCGAAGTGGTGAGTTTCAGTTATTTTTCATTCTTTCCTCAATTTTTTGAGTGACAATTTTTGTTAAAACTTTATTAGATTAGATAGTGTAGAATTTTTCATAGCTGTTGTTTCTTCCTCCTGTTGGAGTGTTTTTTGTTTATACATTTTATAGCATATATACAGCGCCAATTATAGTTTGTCTTTGCTTTTGTGTTTTCCTCCGTTCGGAGTGATTTTTGGTTGTTCCTATTTTTTTTTGGAACCTTTTTGCCGATTAGTTTTTGGTTAAAATAGATATTATATTCCTTGACTTTGGAGGTGAAAGGAAGCTGTCAAAATAAAAGCCTGTCTAAGTTCCCTACTCTGCATCTGAGTCCTATCCTTTTTACCAAGCCTGACAACCAGTAAATTAACAAGTAGATTATAATCAATCCATTTTCTACCGCTTGTCCCTCATTTTTTGACAAAACAATAGAATGATAAATGACACAATATGTTTCTGCATACGTCAGCAGCCAAATTGGAAGCCTTTGTTTGCTTACTTTCTACTAAAACACCTGTTGTGTGAATTATATTTATATAGCGCTTTTCTCTAGTGACTCAAAGCGCTTTACATAGTGAAACCCAATATCTAAATTGCATTTAAGCCAGTGTGCGTGGCACTGGGAGCAGGTGGGTAAAGTGTCTTGCCCAAGGACACAATGGTAGTGATTAGATTGGCGGAAGTGGGGATCGAACCTGGAATCGTCAAGTTGCTGGCACAGCCACTCTACCAACCGAGCTAGCCCACCCAAGTCTAGTATGGTCACTCTATTATTTGATTAAAGAATTGTTAATTGATTGCAATTAAAAAAACATATGTTTAATTTATCATAAGATGTTTTGTTGTATTAAAGCCAATAATGCCATTATTTGTTATCCCCTATGTTTAAAAAATTATGGAAACACATATTGGTTACCGATACCAAAATATTGGTATTGGGACAACCCTAGTTTGATTTAATGTGAACAATTTCAATGTGGCACTGTGACCCGTTTATCAATTTTTCATTAGTCTAATGTGACGAGGCAGAATTTATTGGAGGAATGTGAAGCTCGTGGACACGGGAAAAAAAACATTTATTTGTCACAGCATCATATAAAGTGTGGGGGGAAAAAAGTAGTGGCTTATAGTCTAAAAATTACATTAAGTAATACATTGAAAGATAAGAAATAAAAGCCACAACACATTGTTAGAATTATTGCAGAAATACAGAACACAAAGAACTTGCAAAAAACAACGTGCTTGACGATACTTAAAAGCCCAGGGGTTCATGAATGCAACCTCACTCGCCATAACAGTCATTGGTGCATGATCAGGAAGTGCTGTTACTGTGCTGTTATTGTGTCTACATGGCTAGCTCTGTGGCGCTATCAGTGCTATGAGGGATGCTGTTTTAGCGTGTAAAGTTTAAAAAGAGCGTCAGACGCTACATTTACAAGACATTGCTTGTATAATACCACCTTCAAGCACTTGATGCAAGTGGCTGAGTTGGCACTACACTTAGCATCGTAATAAGGCATCGATAGATACCGTATTTTTCAGACTATAAGGCGTACTTAAAATTATTTCATTTTCTCAAAAATCGACAGTGCACCTTATAACCTGGTGCGCCTAACGTACGGCATAATTCTGGTTGTGCTTACTGACCTCGTAGCAATTTTATTTGGTACATGGTGTAATGATAAGTGTGACCAGTAGATGGCAGTCATACATAAGAAATACATGTGGACTGCAATATGATGGCAGTCACACATAGGAGATACGTGTAGACTGCAATATGAACCAAGTAAACAACACCCAAACTTTAAATGTTCCATTGAGCTTATGGGACATTACACACGGCACTCAAAAATCTGTCAAAATGTTTTTAGTATGACTTTGATAAGCTATGAAGCCGCACTGCTTGATTGATTGCCGGTGCATTAAGCATACGAGTATTATTATGGTGTGTGTATAAGGACCAGTGTTGGGTGTTATTTTCGGCGGTAACTAGTAGTCTAACGCGTTATTTTTTATATTCAGAAACTCAGTTACCGTTACTACATGATGCGTTACTGTGTTATTTTACGTTTTTTTTTATTTAGCATCGGCTAGAAACTGAGAAGATCTGAATGTGTTTTATTGGAGAGCTGCAGTGTCATCCTTCTGAATCTCCCTGTCTCACAAGAGGAAGTTAACTCTTGTTAGTATGCTGTGTGTACTAACAAGACATCATGGCGGAGCTGCAGTCAAGTTTCTTAACATGGAGATATTTTCACTACTTTTATTTTGTCGAGCACAAAGAAAAGAACATTTTAGTTAAATGTAAGTTGTGTCTTGGATCAAAGATCCCATCTACTTCCCAAAACAGCAATTCAAATCTGCTGAAACACCTACAAAAGCAACATGCTTCAACGAAGCTAGTAAAGAGAGACACACTTCACTTTCACCTCCACCTCCACCTAAGCAACAGCGGCTGGATTTTAATTAGGGACTGCTAGCCAGGACAACATTGATTGCAGCGTATGTGTTAGAAGACATGCAGGCTATTTCTACAGTGGAGTCACCCGCTTTCAGACAGCTAATTAGCATGATATCGGGCATCAAACAGCAAATGGCACGGAGAACATGTTCCAAGTACCTGGACACAGTGGACAGTGAGTACATAAACATGGAAAGCAAGCTGAAGAAAACACTCCAAACTCTGCCTCTGCTCATCATTCAGCACTGAAGGTACAAACACTCTTGTCAATTCTCTTATATACTGTTGCTCTTTCATTCTAGACTTCTAGAGTGATTATCACATCACTCTAAATGTATAGACTGTAAAGTTCACAAACATAAAGAGGGATCCTAGTGGGCCAGGCCAATCTTTCCTTTTCTCTAAACTAAAACTGGGGAAATGCCTAGAGTGTTCTGGGCTTCAGTACAGTGTTGATCTCCTGAAGACATGATTTTATTTCACAATTCCTTGAGAGAAAAAAACGCCTGGTTAGGCTTTGTGTATATATGTGTGCTGTATATAGTGACATGACATATAATCATGTCATGTGTGCCTTCCTTGGGTGAAGCCAGGTTTACAGCTATGTTGTGACATGTTGTTATTATGCGGTGTGTTACTTATGCATGTTATGTTGCATCCATTTAAAATAGTTTTGTCAATTTGTTCTGGCCCGAAATAAATTGGCCCTTTGAAACATATCTTTGTCTTTGTGTGTTGTATGTAGACCACATTGCATAGCAGAGTTTAGTTGTTCAAATGCATTTAAGTTGATCAACAGATTGCATTATTCTCCAGTGCAATGACAGTACTGAAATTAAGGCTTTTTTTTTTTTAAAGAAGTAACTAAATAGTTATTTTTCACAGTAACGCATTACTTTTTGGTGTAAGTAACTGAGTTAGTAACTGAGTCACTTTTGAAATAAAGTAACTGTAACTAGTTACTGGTTTTCAGTAACTAATTCAACACTGATAAGGACCGCAAAATGGCACCCATTAGCAGACATATTATCTGGTGTTTTGTTTTGCAATATTATGCAAAAGCAACGTTTCTTACCTTCTGGTACCTGCTGATCTGTATATGGGATCTGCATAAGTCCTGAAAATTTGCGCGCGTTCGCAATTGTAGTCCGTGCCATAGTCATACGCTTCTTCTTTTTCACTATCTTCTTGTTATGTGGCATTCATCTTCCGCTGTTGCCATTTCTAATATAAAGTAGCGTAAAGTTCTTACTTATATCTGTCAGTAGACTAGCTATCAAAGCGCTAAAAACTGTAGTGGGTTTTCATAATTCACCCACAGAACTTTAGTTAGAGGGTTTCGGTCGGACGGTTTTTCAAGGGCCACATTTCCGGCGTTGATGTTGCATTATTGAGCCACGGATGAGAAGATGCTGCTCCGTTGTTGATTTAAGTGAAGTCTGAATATCATTAAAAAAGTCAGCTCCATCTTTTGACACTTCTTCCACTCCCATCCTTGCACGCTACACCGCTACAACAAAGATGACGGGGAGAAGACGCTGTAAAAGGAGAGCCACGTAATTAAGAACGCCCACAAAACGCATCCTGAAGACACGCTCAGAAAGCGACTTGAAAATGGTCTGTAAAACATAATCTATGCAACACTTTCACCAAAGAACCACCATCACATGTTATGTAGACCACAAGATAGTGTTTTCAATTTTAAAAAAATCATAATATGACTCCTTTAATGCGCCCTATAATCCGGTATGCCTTTTGTATGAAAAAAGACCTGAATAGACCTGCTCATCGGCAGTGCACTTTTAAAGCCGGTGCGCCCTATGGTCCAAAAAATACGGTACCTCTTTTTCCATTGTGTGTACCATTATGGAACCTATCCTTATTCCCGGGCCGATAAAAAACAAGTGCGGACCACAAAATTACACTCCTGGATTACAATAATTTCTTAATTCCTTTCAAATATGACTTTTGTTACATGAGTATTGCAAACAGCTGTTACATCTCCAATACAAGACGTGCTTAAATTCCAGGAATGTTGTATTTCATTTACCTACTCCCTAACTTATCTGCAAATATGCATAAATGTTCAGCTAATGGTATGACAGCGAATCATTTGTCAAATCTATAGCCCCATTTAACACATAGCTATTGTTGTTGTTGTGGGTTGTTTATGTCTACTTTATCAAAGAAAAAAGTTATTTTACAAGGATAAATAAGCTTTAACACATTGGTATGAATTTAAAGTTCTCATTCAGCTACATGACATGGGTAGAATATATATATACACATTTAAATGACTGAGTAATCATCTTGCAGGGATAGCCAGGAGGATGACCAGACATTCAAGTCCCTCTACAAGCAGGAAAATGAACCGATGAGAAAACAGGACTGATGGAAGGTGATTTACGCTCCTGACATTTTTAACCAAATTACCCAGGATCCCTTGCGGTGCGATTACTGTGACACAGAGTGCATGAGTGTATCATTTCTCTTCTCTCCCTACCCACACAGAGCTCAAAGAAAGGATTTGGACTCAATAAGTATGATATAAAATGAGAAAGATTGATTCCCCCCCCAGCCTTTCTATGATGTTATGCTGCCAGAATTCCTGACAGCTCCCCTGCTTTAAAGAAAACTACAAGAACAAGGTATATGACTGCACAATATATATAATTTTCAATTTAAATGGGTACACTTTGAAGTATTTGCAAACTCTGTATGCATGACCAACACATTAACTTTTAACTGTTGAACTAACATGACTAAAATGAAAGTATGTGAAAGAAAAAATAAAGTAAATATAATTAAATGTATTTTAAGTACATCCTCATAGACTTAGATTGGTCAGATCCAGTCCAGCGGCTGTTGCCAAAACCCCTTATATTTAAAAACCAGGAGGGTGTGCCTGGGCAAGGATGGGTTTGCCCTATGGTAGAGAGAAAAACAACTGTTTTGATGCAAACAAGCAATCCTAACTGTCAAAGCCAACAACAGTCGTTAAAGTGTAATTTCCCCTCGTTAGCATTGAGGTATTGTGTGGCAGAACGATCGCTGTGGATCTACTACTACCAGTCCAAATTAGTCCCCCGCGTAAGCATTCCATTTAGCTGTAAACAAATGGCACAAATGACATTCTGGTCACCTTATGTTATTTGTTGAAGGCTAAATTTCAGAGTATTTTAGGAATTGTTGAAAGGACAGTGTTGTATGTGGTAGACAGGTGGTCTCACAGACCACCTCCTCATAGATGGCTTCCCTCACTGCTCTTTTCTACCATCCGTCCTCCCTGTCCAGAATCTGTACATTTTTGTTCTCAAAGGAGTGCTGTTTCTCCCTGAGGTGCACATAGACAGCTGAGGACTCCTCAACGATGGACGCTTTTGACCTTCCTTTTTTTCAATAACACCTGGTGTCGAACTTTGAGATCGGCCCCAGTCCACAAAAACATTTCAACATCTCACCCAAGTTAATTGGGCATACATGCACGCACCTGCCCCTTCCCCAATCAACACCTTCACCACTGCTTAATTCCTCTTCGGGGTTATGGACGGCTGAGTAGCGCTTTATAGCAGCAGGCTGGCCTCCAGGGCCCCAAATCCCCCCCAACCACCCTCTGTTGCGAGTTGTTGTGATTATATGTTTTATGTTTATGTGTGCTATGCTATGTGAGGTTTTTTTCCTTGGACTCAGTCTGGACCCCTCCCGAGGGTCCAGTCTTAGACTGATATTTTTTTTACTCTTCCCCCCTTTCCCAGTATCACCTTTTTCCCACCTTTTTTTAAGAAGCACTGTAAGTGGCTGATCCGTTGACGGTCCCGTCTTGTCCCCCTGTAACATATGTCTGCTCTTAGTGAGACTGTGCCGAAAATGAAATTTCAGTTCTTATATGTCTTGTACATGTTAAAGAATGGACAGTAATAAAGCATCTTGAATCTTGATCTTGAGTCTTGGCCTGAAGAGTTTGCCCGTCTACGCTGTGCCATGCGTCGGCTTAGTGGTTGTTTTGTTTCCCCAATATATGGATCAGTGCATTCATCATTACACTGAATAGCATACACCATATTGTGTTTTGGGTGTGGGGTGTCCGGTCTTTAGGATGCACCAGTCTTTGTCTCAGAGTGTTGCCTGGTTTGCGTCCTGGGATGTTGTGTTGGTTAAAAATTATTCTGAGTTTCTCAGATAGACCTGATACATATGGAAGGACAATATGTTTGCGTCTGTCACCTTTTTCCTCCTCATCCACTCTAATGATGAACGCACTCTTCAGGCCAAGACTCAGCCGTCTACCTGCACCTCAGGGAGAAACAGCACTCCTTTGAGAACAAAAATGTACAGATTCTGGACAGGGAGGATGGATGGCACGAAAGAGCAGTGAGGGAAGCCAACTATGTCAAGGTTGAAAAACCACCTGTCTCCCACATGTCTCCCATTCTTTCAACCATTCCTAAAAGACTCTGCAATTTAGCCTCCAACAAAAAACAGGAGTTAGAAACATTCTGGTCACAGAAGGTGACCAGAATGCCATTTTTTGCCATTTGTTTATAACTGAATGGAATGCTTACGGGGGGATTCCGACTATTTTGGACTGGTAGTAGTCGATCCACAGCGATCGTTCTGCCACACAATTCAATGCTAACGAGAGGAATGTACACTTCAACAACTGTCGATGGTTTTGACAGTTAGGATTCCTCGTTTGCATTAAAACAGTTGTTTTTCTCACTAGGATAGGGCGAAACTATCCTTGCCCAGGCACACCCTTCATGTTTTGGAGTATAAATATTTGGGGTTTTCGCACCAGCTGCTCGACTAGATCTGACCAATCTAAGTCTATGAGCACGAACTGACGAAGCCTACTCGAGCGACGAAACATCTTCGAAGACAAACCAAACAGTCCAGTTGCAATCGATTGAATGCCCTGAGATGACAATGACCTGGATCAATGAGAACATTCAAAGACATATTTTTTAAGTACTTCACGGGAGTTTTGAACATCTCTGGGATTTGCCGTCTGCCTGGATGCTTGAGGGGCAGTGGGATGTGTGGGGGGTGCTGGGCATTGGACTTTTGGACATGTGGGGCTGGCGTTCAGGTTTGGATTCATCTGTGAAGGTGGGGGTGCGCTCACATCCCATGGTGAAAGTGGTGTATACCGATCGCAATGATTGAACAAAATCTGATTTGTATTCCTCTGAGAATTATTGTGATGTGGAGAAGGGATGGGATTTCATAACCTGACTTTCGCCAGATCATTGTAGTTCGCTGAGCTCCACACAAGGATCTGGCCTCGAAGGCAATGCAAACTCCTTCAAGATAGCAAAAAATAATGAACCAATCAGGATCGCCGGGCGAAGCGACTGTTTGATTCAAACAACAATGGCGGCACACGCCGAGTAGTCGTGTGCTGACTTATTTTCTTTGCACGAACAACAACGATCGTCTACTGACATTGCTGCGTTGTTTCAGTAAAAGTTCTCTAACTTTTTGCTCTGTCATTATCCAATATGTCTGCTGTTCTGTTTTGGATTTCCGAGCGTCGCTCTCATCAGCGTAATGGGTTGATTTCGATGTGAGTAGTTAAAGTAGCACGTCAAGATAACGGAAAAGTGGTCTATCCAATCACATACATTTTTTTTTTTTTTTTACAAGGCCCCGCCTTGTGAAATACATCTCCCATTGAGAAGTCCCAGATCAATGTGTGGAGCTCAGCGAATTACAAGGATCTGGCGAGAGTCAGGTTAGGGATTTCATAATATCTGCTTCTTCCTACTCCTTTTCGGACATGTTGAAATGAAAAGTGTCAACCTTAGTTGGTGCACAATTGGACCGGGTATGCATGTCTTGACAAAAATAATTAAATAAAAAGTTTTAATCTTGCAATATGTTGTCACATTCATAGTAGATTAGAATCATAAAATGACTCCTTTAAAATAAAATAAACATTTTGGGAAAGTTTAGATTGATCCACTAATTCAAAGACCAAATAAAATGAGTTTTACACTAAACCGGCCAATTCTGCACATTTAGGGGCTAATCTACTATTAGTTTGCGTGCATTAAAACAAGTGCAAACTTGATAGCGCACACAAAGCTGATCTACTAAGCTTGTGCGCAGATGATCGCGTCTCTTAAGTGAGTGAAATAAGGCACGCAATCCATTTAGAGTGTCCGTCATCATGAATAGGCAGAATATATGATGATCATCGTAATGCCCACAATACTGGGAGGACACAATGCAAACATCAATCAATCAATCAATCAATGTTTATTTATATAGCCCTAAATCACAAGTGTCTCAAAGGGCTGCACAAGCCACAACAACATCCTCGGTACAGAGCCCACATAAGGGCAAGGAAAAACTCACCCCAGTGGGACGTCGATGTGAATGACTATGAGAAACCTTGGAGAGGACCGCATATGTGGGCAACACCCCCCCCCCCCCCCTCTCGGGGAGACCGAATGCAATGGATGTCGAGTGGGTCTAACATAATATTGTGAGAGTACAGTCCATAGTGGATCCAACATAATAGTAAGAGTAAGAGTCCAGTCCATAGTGGGGCCAGCAGGAAACCATCCCGAGCGGAGACGGGTCAGCAGCGCAGAGATGAGTATTAAGCACACACAGTGTGATTTATCAAGACTGAAACTGTTCTGTGGCCACAGTCAGGGTTGATTAAAACAAATTAAAATTACTTGTTTTTAATGATTTTCGTTTTTTCTTATACACTTTATATGCAAATATGCATTTTCTTGCGTCTGGAGGGCACGCTCGCAGCTAGTGCCTACATTTCCCATGAAATGGACTTTCAACCGCTAAAAAAGTGGGTTCCATCGAGGACTGCTTCTAAAATGCTCAGAAATAGTGGTATATGTCTGCTGCATGTTTCAAAACACCACAGGTAGGAGCATAACATGCAGTAAATGAGTGTCTCCATGGTAAAAGTCACGTAGTACTCACAAAAATCGAACTGAAATCGGATGATCTGCACTAGTTATTAACTGTACACACACTCTTAGTAGATCACACGTTCACACATTCACTAATACACCATTTTCATATTTTGCACACACTGTTTAGCTCATATAACATAGTCCTTTGTCCTTCTATCATTTACTTTGAAGTGACCCATATATGGCTGTGTTTACATTTACTGAACACCTGAAACAACCCTCGTGCACACACAGCCAAACACATCCATGTAAACCCCACACTGCTACAGAAAGGTACCAATCAACATCAATATTTTCACAGTAAAGTCATGTGTTTTCTACATCTTATAACCGTTGTAATGTAGGTTATCTACTGTATCTTAGTTTGCAGGAATCCACTGCATTTACTCGTGTGAATAAACAATTTTTGATTTTACAGTACTTCAGTCTTGCTATTTAACAATGGATTGCCATAGTTTTATACAGTGAACACTTCGCCTGTAAATGGACAAAGACAAGTGGCTGGCCTTTTGTGGGGAGATGGGGTCTTTCGGCAGTTCATCAAACATGTTTTTTTTCCAGTCCGAAACAACACCACAGTAATGTGAATGCCACTGCAGCCTGGAAAAAATGCTAGCGTGGTGCAAAGCAGCTGTAGCCAATACCGTAACAAACGCCATTAGTGTTTTTATAGCAAAGCATTTAAGGCCCTGTTCAGTTGTTACGATTGTAGGGTTCAAACACATGCTGTAAGAAATTGAAGTTCCTTCTGGTGCCCACTTAAGCCAGAAAATAAAAAGATCCCTTATGAATGAAATTAAATGGAACTTTAATTGACTAAAAATAAGATAATTTACACTGTTCATGTGACGACTGGGTGGCATGGTGATGCGGGGTTCGTTCTCCCAGGATGCAGACGGACTTCGGACACAGCGTGCAGGTAGGAAATTATTTATTTTAGAAATAAATTAGACGGGAACAAACAAAACACATGCTCATATCACGGAAGGCAAAACCCTAAGGGGCTAGCGTGGGAGCTAGCAAGCAAAGAGCCTAGCGTGGAAGCTAGCAGGAATCAAAAACTTGTCGACTGTTGCATAAAGCAAATTAGGAAGCCAGACCGAGTGAGGTCAGGGCATAGACTAAATAGCTCTCTTATTAGTACAAGGGCAACAGGTGAGCATCCCGAACACTAACCAGAGGCAAGTAAATGTAATCTGCCGTCATGGCAACTGAAACACACAAACTCAAAAGGTGCTGAAAACACAAGTGACTCGAAAACGTAAACAGACTATGATCCGGGCAGCGGATCATAACAGTTCAAACTGTTTTGGAATTGTTGTACTTTCCGAAAAAGAACCCTTGTAAACTATTATACCAGGCCTCACCAACCAGTAGCTGCTGAGTTACCAGTAGTTCACTAGGGGCCTCAGGTATTTAGCGGGTGTACACACAAAGACCTGGCGTACACACTTTTTCACAGTTAACTTTGGAAGTATCAAGAACGGACTGGATGTGGAAATATGCGTTTCCTCACACCAACTTCATGCTTCACATACGCACCTTTCCACAGGCTGTGGATACTTGGGCGACACACAGAGGTGGTCGTTCAGGCTTTGCCAATATTTGATTTCAACAATGTAAATAGATTGAGGCAACGACACAAATTTCTCTTTTTCACCAATGTATTTAATGCTTGATATTCATATTAATATTTGTGAGGACGTCAATAATTCATGTAGGCGATCATTTTGCCTCATGTTGCTGTCACAATGTGTTCGTTCCTGTGACTCCACCACAGCTTGGCCAGTCGGGCCACCGTGGTTGTGACACGATGGCAGCGGAGACGTTGGAGGAATGGCCTGACTTTGTGTCACGTGGCTGCAACTGCAAGTAGCTCATAATAAATTGAGTAGACAAACAGAAGTCCAAGTCTAACGTATCCTGTTTGATATGCTGGCATGTTTTACATTTAAAAGACTGCAAAACAAATAGTAAATATTTTTCACATAAAAATGTATTCTGGCTGTGAGCATGCTTGTTGTAAATTACACAAATTATATGTATATTGAGGGTAATCAGAGTCACTCGCCTTTTCTAAAGTTGTACATATTATTGCGGTGACTATCTTTTCAAACAAGGTGGAGCACTACTTTATCGCCCGTCCCCTCGCCTGTTTTGGTTGTGCACATCCATCTTTTTCTTCACTTTCTTCCCGATGTCCGACCATTTCTTTTTCATTTCAGACTGTGTGCGGTTTTCGGAGCCGACAGCCTTGACAGGGCTGCACACGCTATCCCACTCACTTCTCCTTCATACGCTGGGAACTTGAGAAAGAAGCACCTTCTACTGACTCCGACTGAGTTCTGAGCAGGGTCCGCACATCTGGGGCACATTGCTGATTTCAATATGATTTGAGTATTTAGGAGTGGGACTAGCCACGCAAACATGTGCGGTCAATTCCACATTGATTTGGACGTAAAAAAGCAATGTTTTTGGACGCCGTTTCCTGGAATTTTTTCCCCTTTTTAGTAGAAATCCACGCAGCTCTTATTGCATGATGCCCCAGCTGATTTTGAGTAGCTCACCAAAGGATCAAAGAATACTTTGCTTAAACTCAGTATTTTAATAATTGTTCAATTCAGACATTTTATTTCATGACAAATTACCACAAAATAGCACAAAGACAATGACTGCACTGTTTGAGTAGAGATCTGCTTCCTAACTGAAGTACAATTTAAATGGTACCAACATGTATTTCGATACTTTTCGATACCTTTTGATACTTTTCTAAATAAAAGGGACCACAAAAAATGGCATTATTGGCTTTATTTTAACAAAAAATCTTAGGGTACATTAAACACATGTTTCTTACTGCAACTGAAGAACAATTTTGTCCTTAAATAAAATAGTGAACATACTAGACAACTTGTCTTTTATTAGTAAGTAAGCAAACAAAGGTTCCTAATTTGCCTGCTGACGTGTGCAGTAACATTTTGTGTCATTTATCATTCTATTATTTTGTCAAAATTATAAAGGACAACCTGTAAAAATTGATTATTAAAGGGGAACATTATCACAATTTCAGAAGGGTTAAAACCATTAAAAATCAGTTCCCAGTGGCTTATTTTATTTTTCGAAGTTTTTTTCAAAATTTTACTTATCACGCAATATCCCTAAAAAAAGCTTCAAAGTGCCTGATTTTAACCATCGTTATATACACCCGTCCATTTTCCTGTGACGTCACATAGTGAAGCCAACACAAACAAACATGGCGGAAAGAACAGCAAGCTATAGCGACATTAGCTCGGATTCACTCTCGGATTTCAGCGGCTTAAGCGATTCAACAGATTACGCATGTATTGAAACGGATGGTTGTAGTGTGGAGGCAGGTAGCGAAAACAAAATTGAAGAAGAAACTGAAGCTATTGAGCCATATCGGTTTGAACCGTATGCAAGCGAAACCGACGAAAACGACACGACAGCCAGCGACACGGGAGAAAGCGAGGACGAATTTGGCGATCGCCTTCTAACCAACGATTGGTATGTGTTTGTTTGGCATTAAAGGAAACTAACAACTATGAACTAGGTTTACAGCATATGAAATACATTTGGCAACAACATGCACTTTGAGAGTGCAGACAGCCCTGAAATGGGCTGTCTGCACTCTCAAATATTTTTAAGCTAAATTATTTGTAAAAACAGTTTATGTATAATAATTTACGTAAAACCGCGAGTAATGAATAAAGTTTTCATCATTTAATATATTCTGTAGACACACCCTCATTCGTTCTCTTTACCTGAAAGCTGATCTGTCCAGTTTTGGAGTTGATGTCAGCATCTGCTTTGAGTGTCGCAGGATATCCACACATTCTTGCCATCTCTGTCGTAGCATAGCTTTCGTCGGTAAAGTGTGCGGAACAAACGACTGACCATTTCGTCGGCTTTCCCCACAGCCTCGTATTTTGAACAAATTTCGTCCAATTTCTTGCCACTTTTGCATCTTTGGGCCACTGGTGCAACTTGAAGCCGTCCCTGTTCGTGTTGTTTCACCCTCCGACAACACACCGACGAAAGTGAGAAAATGGCGGATTGCTTCCCGATGTGACGTCACGTTGTGATGTCATCGCTCCGAGAGCAAATAATAGAAAGGCGTTTAATTCGCCAAAATTCACCCATTTAGAGTTCGGAAATCGGTTAAAAAAATATATGGTCTTTTTTCTGCAACATCAAGGTATATATTGACGCTTACATAGGTCGGGTGATAATGTTCCCCTTTAATCTACTTGTTCATTTACTGTTAATATCTGGTTGTTTTCTGTTTTAACATGTTCTGTCTACCCTTCTGTTAAAATGTAATATTCACTTATTCTTCTGTTGTTTGGATACTTTACATTAGTTTTGGATGATACCACAAATTTAGGTATCGATCCGATACCAAGTAGTTACAGGATCATACATTGGGACATATTTACTGAGTATATAAACATAATATGAATTATTTAAAAAGGAAATAAAATTTTGTGACGATAAAAAATATTGATGTAATCAGAGTAGTATCGACTAGATACATTATTGTACTTGGTATCATTACAGTGCATGTCAGGTGTAGATCCACCCATGGCATTTGTTTATATTCAGGCGTGCTAGCTTTTGTTAGCGGTGACACCGGTGAGCTATCGTATCCCCCTATGGTGTGTAATGAAGCATGATTAGCTATTCCTCATCCTGCAGGAATGATACTTGTAAGAAACTTACTTTATTTGTCGCCATGGGGGCGAGGATTGGTGATTTAGAAGTAGCTAAAACACTGTCGACTGCGGATGGATGTTTGCTGCTAGCTAGCTAACCATGGTTTATGTTGCACGATTGCGCCAAGTAAAATTCCTAGTTTGTGAACCCGTTCTCAAACAATGGCAATAAAAACTCTTCTGATTTTGATTCTGATGTTTTAAAGCACCTCTTCCTGAGGGTGTTTCAGTGTTATAACTTCACCTTTATCGTCAGTTTTTAGGCATTTATCCCTTTTTTGTTTACACACTGTGTCTGCTTGTAAGTACTCCGTGATTGTGCACTGCCGAACATGCTCCTCTGCTCGTAAAAACAACAATGTCACGATGTGACGACGCGCCGTCATGCCCGGGAACCTGTACTTTTTCAAACAGAATATAGTACCGTTTTCGATTCATTAGTACCGCGATACTATATTAGTACCGGTATACCGTACAACCCTAGTTACCGGTTAAAAAAATCAAACACAAAATCATTTATTTTTGTCAAAGTAGCTCTAATAGTTATGATAAACTGAACCAGGAAGAAATGTATATTGAAATGTGATGTTTTTAACTTAAAAAAATGGTTACATTTGATTCCACACAAACTAAGCAGTTGCACCAGATTTGAGACTGTGGCATACCACTACACCCTTCATATATTAAATCATGTATTCTGATTACATCAGGCTCACGTTGACCGGGGACATCCACTCTGTTTAGTCAGTCTGTTTACACTGAAATTGCATCAGCAGACATTAGATTCATATCGGCTTTTTATCCACTTGCAAGAGCCTTGATGTTGATCAGAGAAAATCCAATTTTTTTCCCCTCAAAACTGGGAGCAAAAATTGATATGGTGCCACCTGAACCATGTAGTGAAAACTCAAGCAATGAAATGTTATGCAAAAAAAAAAAAAAAGCCACATCTTGCTATCTGCTACCCCTCATCTGTTTGTTCCAGTCAGCTACTTTACTCCCGAAGACAAAGCGAGGGAAACGCTCTCATTCGAGACTTCCTTTTATTCTCATTCAAATTTGAACTTTACAGTACAGATAAGAATTACATTTTGTTGCAAAGAGCAATAAGGTGAAGATATAAATAAATAGATTACTGTACAGATAAATATATTGCACTTTTTCATATGCATCCACGTTTATGGATGTATGTTATATTGTCTTTATATTCCAGCGAGTTAATCCATTTTTGGGGGGGGGGATTATACAGCAGTTAATGTTATTAAAGCAGACACACACAAATGTGCTCTGAGTCCGACACACACAGACACAACTGAGCAAACACATGTAGTCACACAACAAGGACATGATGTCGCTGCTATCTGATGGCCTCAACAACAGTAACCTCTGTGATAAAGAACAGCTTTCCTCTTCCTGTGATACGCTGAACGGCCATCTGGTGTGTGTGTGTGTGTGTGTGTGTGTGTGTGTGTGTGTGTGTGTGTGTGTGTGTGTGTGTGTGTGTGTGTGTGTGTGTGTGTGTGTGTGTGTGTGTGTGTGTGTGTGTATTTGTGCACATTTGCAGCTGCACTGTGACTGATGCAGGACCAATCACTCAGTGATCCTATTACAAGGGTCCGACAATGTGTGCGTGTGTGTGTTCACTGCTCTCTCGATCACTCTGGCATGTTATTATCTATCTAGGAGCAATGCTGCATCACCCGCACACAGACACGTACGCACATTTTAGGACACACTGCCTGCATCTGTTCCATATGTCTCATTTCATTTGGTAAATAGAGAACATCAATAACCCAATTCATACATGAGGAATGAAAATAATGGCTTGGGAGGTCAAACCTGGAGAGTTATATAAGCCCTGTTTCAAACGGAAGCCAAAGAGAACATACTTTATGATAATAACTGTGCGTAGTAATAAACTGCACATGGCAGAGTTGACAAAATATTGGTAACACTTTAGTATGGGGAACATATTCTAAGTAACAAAGACTTAATTAAAGTTATTTGGACACTAGGGGAACATATAAGGGTTAAGGTTAGGGTTAGGGTTACTAATAAGCAATAATTCTGAGGTTTTTGAGGGAAGAGTCTTAGTTAATGGCTTACTGGTTGTATAATAAGGCCATGCAGAAGAAGTACTTAATAATGACTAATTAAGAGCCAATATGTTACTAATTTAAAGTTAAAGTACCAATGATTGTCACACACACACTAGGTGTGGTGAAATGTGTCCTCTACATTTGACCCATCCCCTTGTTCACCCCCTGGGAGGTGATGGGAGCAGTGAGCAGCAGCGGTGGCCGCGCCCGGGAATAATTTTGGGTGATTTAACCCCCAATTCCAACCCCTGATGCTGAGTGCCAAGCAGGGAGGTAACGGGTCCCATTTTTATAGTCTTTGGTATGACTCGGCCGGGGTTTGAGCTCACAACCTACCGATCTCAGGGCGGACACTCTAACCACTAGGTCACTGAGTAGGTTTTAATTTAATCTAATTTGCATGTTAATAAGCAACTAATTAATGGTGAATATGTTCCCCATACTAACGTGTTACCAAAATATTTATTAATTTGTGGACGCTCACCAGAAATACATTTGGACTACCACATGTCTCAGCTCATCCGCTCCTGGTCTGCCAGAGAATAAGAAGACTTAGCAGGAGGGATCAGTGTTGTCAACTTAATAAGTATGGAGCCTTCATATGGAGCCTTCTCTGGATACTACTAGTGGTGTAACGGTACATTTATTCCAGATTTGGTACCCATCCCTACTTGTAAGTCTGTTAGTGTTATGATCCGCTGCCCGGATCATATTCTGTTTACGTTTACAAGTCGCTTGTGTTTTTAGCACCTCTTGAGTTTGTTTGTTTCTTTTGCCATGACTGCAGATTGCGCTCAGCTGCCTCTGGTTGGTGTTCGAGACGCTCACCTGTTGTCCGGGCACTAATCAGAGGGCTATTTAGTCTTTGCCCTGGCCTCACTCGGTATGGCTTCCTAGTTTGCTTTATGCTACAGTTGACGACATTTATTACTTGCTCTGTACCTGCTAGCTTCCACGTTAGGCTCTGTTTACCGGTACTTGCTAGCTCCCACGCTAGCCCATTTAGTTTTTTGCCTTAAGTGCTATGAGCACGTTTTTCTTTGTTCCTTCTGATTTATTCCTTAAATAAATAATTTTTTTACCTGCACGCTGTGTCTGAAGCCCGTCTGCATTCCTGGGAGAACGAGCCCCGCATCCCGATGCGCCCTGGTCGTCACAGTTAGACTAAAATTAGTGGCGTGGGGTGCAGTGCATTTTGTACTTCAGTCTTTTTTTCATTCATTCATTCATTTTTTATTTATCTCCTTCATTGACGTGTATTTTTGATCAATAGACAACTAAACTTTAGCAACTAAACACATATTTACACACCTATGCTTGAGAAGGAACAGGATGAAGAACATCTTAGATTTCCTGCCCCCTTAAAAGCCTACTGAAATGCGATTTTCTTATTCAAACGGGGATAGCAGGTCCATTCTATGTGTCATACTTGATCATTTTGCGATATTGCCATATTTTTGCTGAAGGGATTTAGTAGAGAACATCGACGATAAGGTTCGCAACTTTTGGTCGCTGATAAAAAAGCCTTTCCTGTACCGGAAGTAGCAGACGAGTAGCGTGACGTCACAGGTTGTGGAGCTCCTCACATCTGCACATTGTTTACAATCATGGCCACCAGCAGCGAGAGCGATTCGGACAGAGAAAGCGACGATTTCCCCATTAATTTGAGCGAGGATGAAAGATTTGTGGATGAGGAAAGTGAGAGTGAAGGACTAGAGGGCAGTGGGAGCCATTCAGATAGGGAAGATGCTGTGAGAGGCGGGTGGCACCTGATATTCAGCTGGGAATGACTAAAACAGTAAATAAACACAAGACATATATATACTCTATTAGCCACAACACAACCAGGCTTATATTTAATATGCCACAAATTAATCCCGCATAACAAACACCTCCCCCCTCCCGTCCATATAACCCGCCAATACAACTCAAACACCTGCACAACACACTCAATCCCACAGCCCAAAGTACCGTTCACCTCCCCAAAGTTCATACATCACATATATTTCCCCAAAGTCCCCAAAGTTACGTACGTGACATGCATATAGCGGCACGCACGTACGGGCAAGCGATCAAATGTTTGGAAGCCGCAGCTGCATGTGTACTCACGGTACCGCGTCTGCATATCCAACTCAAAGTCCTCCTGGTAAGAGTCTATGTTGTCCCAGTTTTCCACAGGCCAATGGTAAAGCTTGACTGTCATCTTCCGGGAAAAACAAAGAAAACAATGAAACACCGGCTGTGTTATCCGGCACACCAGTCTTGGGGTGCATTCTACGGCGGGGGTGCGTTATCCTGCACAACACCTGCCGCAATACACCGCTTCCCACCTACAGCTTTCTTCTTTGCTGTGTCCATTGTTCATTGAACAAATTGCAAAAGATTCACCAACACAGATGTCCAGAATACTATGGAATTTTGCGATGAAAACAGACGACTTAATATATGTCCTCCACAATCCGTGACGTCACGCGCAGGCGTCATCATACCGAGACGTTTTCAGCAGGATATTTCGTGCGAAATTTAAAATTGCACTTTAGTAAGCTAACCTGGCCGTATTGGCATGTGTTGCAATGTTAAGATTTTATCATTGATATATAAACTATCAGACTGCGTGGTCGGTAGTAGTGGGTTTCAGTAGGCCTTTAAACATTATAAGTAGTCTTACTTAATGGATAGCCCAGATTCACAAGCATACAAACCAAATAAATACATCCAAATATAATGAAAAAAAAAAAGAAAAAAAAACAAGTGCAAAACTTCATGGAGTACAAACCGAACAAAAAAAGTAATATAGACCTCACAGGATGATACAAAACAAATACAAAACCAGACAAAAAATAAGTAAAATAATAAATATAAAGCAAAATACAGACACTTACGGCTGTCCATATGATCTTATTGTTCTGTCTTTATATATATTTTTCAATTGGAATATATTTCTACAATCTTTTATCTCATTGTAAAGAGAATTCCATAGTTTAACCCCCACCACTGATATACACATTTGTTTAAAAGTTGTCCTTGAATACTGATGTTTGAAATGACCTTTTCTTCTATGCTCTTCATTCTCAGAAGTGAAGACAAACATTTTTTGTGAATTTGCTGGTAATGTTTTACTTTTAGCCTTAAACATAACACATAATGTCTGTAACTTTACTAGCTCCTGTAGTTTCAATAAACCAGAATTAATAAATAATATGTTAGTGTGTTCTAGATAATCTGCTTTATGAATAATTTGTATAGCTCTTCTCTTTTCTTAACAAACATTACCCACCTTTTAAGGTCCGTGTACGCCACAGACATTCGTTTTTCGTTTGGAATAGAAAAATAGTTTAACATAGAAAAACTTCCAGGTTTTTGGTTTGATAACATAAAAACAAAAAACGCAAAACACATTGTGTCATTTATCATTCTATGATTTTGTCAAAATTATGAAGGACAAGCTGTTAAAATTGATTATTAATCCACTTGTTCATTTACTGTTAATATCTGGTTGTTTACCGTTTTAACATGTTCTATCTACACTTCTGTTAAAATGTAATAATCACTAATTCTTCTGTTGTTTGACAATTTACATTAGTTTCGAATGATACCACAAATTTAGGTATTGACCCGATACCAAGTAGTTACAGGCTCTTACATTGGTTATATTCAAAGTCCTCATGTGTACTTCCTGAGTTTTTAAATACAATATGAATAAAAAAAGAAAAAAGAAAAACTATTTTGTGACGATAAAAAATATCGATGTAATCATAGTTATCATCTATTCTACTTGGTATCATTACAGTGAATGTTAGATGTAGATCCAGCCATGGCATTTGTTTACATTCAGGAGCACTCTCTTTTGTTAGCTGTGACGCCGGTGAGCTATTGTATCCTCCTATGGTGTGTAGTGAAGCATGTTTAGCTATTCCTCGTCCTGCAGGGATGATACTTGTAAGAAATGTACTTTATTTGTTACCATGGAGGCAAGGATTAATCATTTAGAAGAAACTAAAACATTGCTGACTGCGGATGGACGTTAGCCGCTAGCTAGCTAGCCATGTTTTAGAGCTCCTTTTGCTGAGCGGCGTTTCAGTGTTATATCTTCACCTTTATTGTTAGTTTTTAAGCCAAAATGCGTCCATTCTTCCTTTTCTGTCTACACACTGTGTCTGCTTGTTAGTACTCCGTGATTGTGCGCTGCCGAACATGCTCCTCTGCTCGTAAAACCAGCAATGTCACAACGTGACGACGCGCTGTCATGCCTGTAAAAAAAAATAATTAGTAACCGGCACTTTTCAAACAGGAATATAGTTCCGATTTTGATTCATTAGTACCGCGATACTACACTAGTACCGGTGTACTGTACAACCCTACTGCACACTAATCAACCAATCAGAGGACATACAAATGCTGACATTGTTGTGCCTTCTAGCAGACCCTGGGAGTCAAATCTGAAATCGGATTGTTTAAAAACAGCTCCATTATAGTTTTTGGTGAAATCCGCATGCACTCCTGATTCTGCAAACTCAGGAAAAACTGGGCTAAAAAAATTTAACATAAACATGAAGACTGTTGCGAACAATTGAATACAATTTCACAAAACAGATATTATAATTTTTAAGTTGTGAATGTAGGTCAGTGCCTCATCTTTCTTCTTCTTCTTTTGTTTAGGCCTGCAGAGAAGACCTTGCTGTCCTGGACTGTCCACCACTGACTAAAACACATAAAAGAATGAGGAAAGGTATACCAAAGCCAGCCATGGCAAAGCACCATGAATGCCCCAAAATGTTGAGCTGCGTCGGCTATCTCCAGTGCAGGTTATGCCCTCCCTCCTCATGTTTCTCCTCAGGCCCCTCGTTTACTAGCCGCTGTGTGCTCCCACTTGAAAGCAGATTATTGTTGAAGGGGCTTTCCGTCAGTACAAGCAGGAAGATCGGCTGTCCTTTACTCAAATCTAATCATATGAGATGTTTCCAAACACACGGTCACTGGATCAAGACAACAGCATTGATACCATTAGGAGACAAAGCCCTCTCCTGTTGTTGGAGGCTTACCTGAGCTTCCCCCAGTATCCTCCTTTAGAATTTTCCCACCGCTTCTCACGGCTGGAAGACGACAAGAAAGCTATTTAATGGACTTTTCCCATGCAGTGTGAGCTTCCAGTCTGTATGTTGGTCGCAGACTTGGGTCTAAGAAACATGCATTCTCAAAAATATGAACGTATTGGATGTTAAGGGCAGTCCTCTATCAGCATGGCACCTTTTTACTTGTATAAATGTTTTTCACTTTGTGTTTGACCACCCTTTAGTCAGAGCCCAGACCTAAGCACAATTTACAATTCATGGGGTGCCCTGACGAGCGCTTTACAATTTGACACATTTAGAGCAGTTTTTCAAGAATATTTAGAGACTAAATTAAGCACTAACTTAATAATAATATCTGTATATGATTTTAATATACTGCATTCTGGTGCAGTTCTCCAGTGGTTTACTTCTTATATAAATAGGAGAACTTTTAATGTTGCTTTTAATGATGTAAGGTACAAAGTGTCCAACCTGTCATGTGGTGTGGCCCAGGGTTCTGTTCTGGGGCCTGTTTTATTTTTGTTGTATCTGATGCCGCTTGGGAGGTTGATTAGTCGTTTTAAAAATGTTTCTTATCATTTCTATGCAGATGATATTCAACTGTTATGCTCCTTCAATGACTCAGAGTTTCACTTTTTATCGGAGTTCTTGGAGTGCGTATCCTGTATAAAAAACTGGTTGTCCTCAAATTTCTGCCAGATAAATTCCAACAAAACGGAAACTCTGATAATCTCCCCCGATAAAAAGATCCCCCTGATCAAGAACTCCCTTGGTGATCTGGGTGCCTCTGTTAAAAGCAGCCTCAGAAACATTGGGGTTGTGTTCGATCAGTCCATGTTTTTGGAGGGTCACTGTTGTCAACTGTCCAAAAACTGTTTTTATCATCTCAGAATTATTTCTAAAGTGAGAAATTTGTTGCCAAAATTGGATCTCGAAATGATCATTCACGCGTTCATTTCGTCTCGCATTGACTATTGCAATTTTCTTTACACTCTCTTCAACAAGTCAACGCTAAAGAGACTTCAGACTGTACAAAATGCGGCTGCCAGACTTGACCGGTGCACCCAGAACAGCCCATATCATCCCCGTTTTATCCAGTCTTCATTGGCTTCCAGTTAAATTCCGCATTGAGTTTAAAATTTTAGTCCTGACATTCCGTGTGTTGCATGGTGGTGCCTCTAAGTACATCACTGACTTGTTATTCCCCTACTCTTCAGGGTCCAGCCTCCCAAAAACGTGTTTTAAAACCCTTGGAGACCTGGCATTCCAGACTGTAGCTCCCAGACTCTGGAACAATTTGCACCAGTCTCTCCGTGATCTTGACTGTGTTGAAACTTTTAAGAAACATTTGAAAATGTCTCTTTTTAGTAAAGCTTTTAGTTAATGCACCTTTTAACTATCATTTTTAATCCACTTTTATCATTTTTATAATGTTGCCCCTGTTTTAAATTGAATTGTTGTTTTACTTCACCTATGTTTTGTACAGCGCTTTGTGATTTTATCTGTGAAAAGCGCTTTACAAATACAATTTACTTTCTTACTTTCTGGACTATAGGCCGCTATTTTTTTTCCAAGCTTCGAACCCTGCGTGGCTAATTTATAGATTTTTCTTTGCTAACGGCCACAATGTTTTGTATTCAACAAATAGTTTTTATAGAACACAGATAGAGACACTGAAAAGGTGTGTTATTGTTTGTGCTAGTCCGCCATCTATTGGACGAGTTCGCTCACTGCAGGTGCTGCTGGTTGAATCCTGTTTCGTCCCTTGAAACAGAAGCACAACCGTCCATAGCATTTCTGCTCGAAAGGATTCTTCATTCATTACTCCAAGCAAGTTTTACAATATAACTAAAACAATTCATACTTACTAAGCCGTCCCAACCTCCAAAGACATGCACTGGGGATAGGTTGATTGGCAACACTAAATGGTCCCGAGTGTGTGAATGTGAGTGTGAATGTTGTCTATCTATCTGTGTTGGCCTTGCGATGAGGTGGCGACTTGTCCAAGGTGTACACCGCCTTCCGCCCAAATGTAGCTGGGATAGTTTCAAGCACCACCCGCGACCCTGAAAGGGACAAGCGGTAGAAAATGGATGGATGGATGGATTAACCGTCCCATGTGTGATGTCTGTATGAGTGTTTTCATGCATATTTGTATGCATCCATGCCAAGCGTGCTATCGTAATGTAATCAAGCCAGCGTTGTTAGCATTAGCGAATATGCTAACTCTATGTTAGTGTTACTAACTTACAGTGGCATTCTCTTTGTATTCCAACACTAACACATCAGTTGCAGTTCAGTTGCATAGATTCACAAAAACGTCGACAGGGAGTTATTTAGTTTGTTTGCTTCCACAGTTAGTGGCTCCATGACAATGACTTTTGTTTTGTTAAATCAGCCGTTTTACTGCTGTGTGATAGGCACCATTTGGAAACAATTAAGGTATCTAAATAAACATTGAACAAATATTTCGTATTGTATATATCTGCGGCTAATATATGTAAAAATATGTATTTCTTCTCAAATTTGGTGGGTGCGTCTTAAATACCAGTGCGCTGTTTAGCTCGAAAAGTACGGTACAAGTAACAAGGTAAAACGGGATAAACATTTATTTCTCATTAGTGCTTTTTTCCCACTGTAATTGGAAAGTCAGGAACTTTAACAAACTAAAAAAAAATTACTCACAATTTCTTCTAGCAAAAATTGCACTTCGATAAATATTAAACATCTTGAAATGCAGTTTTTCCGAGTTGAAAAAACTGTGTTGTGTGGTCTGTGTTTTTTGTTGTTGTTGTTGTTGTTGTTGTTGTTGTTGTTGTTGTTGTTGTCATTACTATCCAAAACATTTGGCAAACTGGCCTGTTGATTCGTGTTGATGGGCTCATTTTGCTCATTTGGTTTAAGGTGCAAATATTCCCACATCAAACATTTGGCTTTGCAATCATCCTTCTTCCTTTATTTTTTGCGGTTCTTCTAGTCGCAACTAGCGAGGTACTCTGTCAGTGCCTCCTGTGTGTGTAAGCTAACAGCACCGCCTCCACCCACCAAGACAAAGATTGTGGATGGCTGACAAGATGATTTACTCTGCTTATTTAATTCTGCTGTTAAATAAGCACACTCGTGTGCTGGAAGAGATGCACACAGTGAACCGTATTGCAGCCTGTTTGATAGCAAAAGACAAATTAAATACAATTATCAAGTTGTCTGTCTATCTGTGCGAGCCCTGCGATGAGGTGGCAACTTGTCCAGGGTGTACCCCGCCTTCTGCCCATGTGCAGCTGGGATAGGATCCAGCCAAATGAATACAACAAAATGTGCTTCAACAAAGTACTGTATTGACCCAAACACAAGATCCTATATTTTTACAAGTCTGAAAACTTTTTTTTTTAGATATGGTCAGTGTTGTCTTATATTCGGGTCAATATGGTTACCAAAACCCGGTTCCATAATAGCACCAGTGCCAATTTACACAGTAGTGCCCAGGCCGAAAAAAAAGAAGATATCATTGCTTTTTTTTTTTTTGGCTCTAAATAAATGCAGACTCAGCAGCCTGCAGCAAGTGAATCTGGATTCAAGTGCTTGGCGGTGATATTGTACAAGTAATGTCGTGTTTTCTTAATATAGCGTCCTGAAAGATGCCCGCAGAATCCGACACTTTTTTATTTTATCAGCGACTTTAACACCCCAAAAACAGCAGCCCTCATAACAATGCGGCGCTATCGTAGTCAGTAGCCACAACAACAACACAGTGACAGCATTTCCTTAATAATGATAGTTACGGCGAGTAAGGTTGCATTCGCGAACACCTGGAATTTTGAGCGCCAAACATTACAACTCAAGTCGTTTTTTGCAAATTCTCTATGTCCTATATTACTGCAATTATTACTAAAATGTGTTGTAGCTTTTACTTCTATTTTTTTAATGTATTACTAAGTTATCCATCCATCCATCCATCCATCTTCTCCCGCTTATCCGAGGTCGGGTCGCGGGGGCAGCAGCTTAAGCAGGGAAGCCCAGACTTCCCTCTCCCCAGCCACTTCGTCCAGCTCCTCCCGGGGGATCCCGAGGCGTTCCCAGGCCAGCCGGGAGAGATAGTCTTCCCAGCGTGTCCTGGGTCTTCCCCGTGGCCTCCTACCGGTCGGACGTGCCCGAAACACCTTCCTAGGGAGGCGTTCGGGTGGCATTCTGACCAGATGCCCGAACCACCTCATCTGGCTCCTCTCGATGTGGAGGAGCAGCGGCTTTACTTTGAGCTCCCCCCGAATGACAGAGCTTCTCACCCTATCTCTAAGGGAGAGCCCCGCCACTCGGCGGAGGAAACTCATTTCGGCCGCTTGTACCCGTGATCTTGTCCTTTCGGTCATGACCCAAAGCTCATGACCATAGGTGAGGATGGGAACGTAGATCGACCGGTAAATCGAGAGCTTTGCCTTCCGGCTCAGCTCCTTCTTCACCACAACGGATCGATACAGCGTCCGCATTACTGAAGATGCCGCACCGATCCGCCTGTCGATCTCACGATCCACTCTTCCCCCACTCGTGAACAAGACTCCGAGGTACTTGAACTCCTCCACTTGGGGCAAGATCTCCTCCCCAACCCGGGAGAGAACCATGGACTCGGACTTGGAGGTGCTGATTCCCATCCCAGTCGCTTCACACTCGGCTGCGAACCGATCCAGCGAGAGCTGAAGATCTTGGCCAGAAGAAGCCATCAGGACCACATCATCTGCAAGTAGCAGAGACCTAATCCTGCAGCCATCAAACCAGATCCCCTCAACGCCCTGACTGCGCCTAGAAATTCTGTCCATGAAGGTTATGAACAGAATCGGTGACAAAGGGCAGCCTTGGCGGAGTCCAACCCTCACTGGAAACGTGTCCGACTTACTGCCGGCAATGCGGACCAAGCTCTGGCACTGATTATATAGGGAGCGAACTGCCACAATAAGACAGTCCGATACCCCATACTCTCTGAGCACTCCCCACAGGACTTCCCGGGGTACACGGTCGAATGCCTTCTCCAAGTCCACAAAGCACATGTAGACTGGTTGGGCAAACTCCCATGCACCCTCAAGGACCCTGCCGAGAGTATAGAGCTGGTCCACAGTTCCACGACCAGGACGAAAACCGCACTGTTCCTCCTGAATCCGAGGTTCGACTATCCGGCGTAGCCTCCTCTCCAGTACACCTGAATAGACCTTACCGGGAAGGCTGAGGAGTGTGATCCCACGATAGTTGGAACACACCCTCCGGTTCCCCTTCTTAAAGAGAGGAACCACCACCCCGGTCTGCCAATCCAGAGGTACCGCCCCCGATGTCCACGCGATGTTGCAGAGTCTTGTCAACCAAGACAGCCCCACAACATCCAGAGCCTTAAGGAACTCCGGGCGGATCTCATCCACCCCCGGGGCCTTGCCACCGAGGAGCTTTTTAACTACCTCGGCAACCTCAGCCCCAGAAATAGGAGAGCCCACCACAGATTCCCCAGGCCCTGCTTCCTCATAGGAAGACGTGCTGGTAGGATTGAGGAGGTCTTCGAAGTATTCCCTCCACCGATCCACAACATCCGCAGTCGAGGTCAGCAGAGCACCATCCCCACCATACACGGTGTTGACACTGCACTGCTTCCCCTTCCTGAGGCGGCGGATGGTGGTCCAGAATTGCTTCGAAGCCTGCCGGAAGTCTTTTTCCATGGCCTCCCCGAACTCCTCCCATGTCCGAGTTTTTGCCTCCGCGACCGCTGAAGCCGCACACCGCTTGGCCTGTCGGTACCTGTCTGCTGCCTCAGGAGTCCCATGAGCCAAAAGAACCCGATAGGACTCCTTCTTCAGCCTGACGGCATCCCTCACCGCCGGCGTCCACCAACGGGTTCTAGGATTACCGCCACGACAGGCACCAACTACCTTGCGGCCACAGCTCCAATCGGCCGCCCCGACAACAGAGGTACGGAACATCGTCCACTCGGACTCAATGTCCAGCACCTCCCTCGTGACATGTTCAAAGTTCTTCCGGAGGTGGGAATTGAAACTCTCTCTGACAGGAGACTCTGCTAGGCGTTCCCAGCAAACCCTCACAATACGTTTGGGCCTGCCAGGTCTGTCCGGCATCCTCCCCCACCATCGCAGCCAACTCACCACCAGGTGGTGATCGGTAGAAAGCTCCGCCCCTCTCTTCACCCGAGTGTCCAAAACATGAGACCGCAAATCCGATGACACAACTACAAAGTCGATCATGGAACTGCGGCCTAGGGTGTCCTGGTGCCAAGTGCACATATGGACACCCTTATGTTTGAACATGGTGTTTGTTATCGACAATCTGTGACAAGCACAAAAGTCCAATAACAGAACACCACTCGGGTTCAGATCTGGGCGGCCATTCTTCCCAATCACACCTCTCCAGGTTTCACTGTCGCTGCCAACATGAGCGTTGAAGTCCCCCAGTAGAACGAGGGAATCACCTGGGGAAGCACTCTCCAGTACTCCCTCGAGTGAATCCAAAAAGGGTGGGTACTCTGAGCTGCCGTTTGGCGCGTAAACGCAAACAACAGTCAGGACCCGTCCCCCCACCCGAAGGCGGAGGGAAGCTACCCTCTCGTCCACCGGGATGAACTCCAACGTGCAGGCTTTGAGCCGAGGGGCAACAAGAATTGCCACCCCAGCCCGTCGCCTCTCACTGCCGGCAACGCCAGAGTGGAAGAGAGTCCAGCCCCTCTCAAGAGAAGTGGTTCCAGAGCCCTTGCTGTGCGTCGAAGTGAGTCCGACTATATCTAGCCGGAACTTCTCCACCTCACGCACTAGTTCAGGCTCCTTCCCCCCCAGCGAAGTGACGTTCCACGTCCCAAGAGCCAGCTTATGTAGCCGAGGATCGGACCGCCAAGCGCCCTGCCCTCGGCTGCCGCCCAGCTCACACTGCACCCGACCTCTATGGCCCCTGCTATGGGTGGTGAGCCCATTGGAGGGGGGACCCACGTTGCCTCTTAATGATAATTAAGTTATCATTTAATTAATATCAATGAAATATTGAAATTACAAATTTGTTCAACTTTAATGTCACAAAATTAAAAAAAATATATAAAAAAGTATAGTTTTGGTGGGGGGGGGTTTCACAAAAATGTGCACACTTTCAATTCTTTAAGTGCTGGTCTGAGCACCATTTTTAAAGTATCGATTTAGTACTAGTATCGGTTAATACAGTACAGTTTTAGCTTTAGGTTGTGCATACACAACCAGTTTATTGTAAATTTCTTATACAATAGTTTCCATTGTTTTGAACTAAGGGTGTCAGTTGGGGTATCTTTTTTGACATAAAGTATTGACATTAATAGTGGTCTCTTTTTTTTTTTCAGAAAAAATATTTAAAAATGAAAATGTGGACTTTCTATATGGGACAGTGGTTTTCAAATTTTATTTTTTTTAAACCAAGTACCACCATGATTAAAATACAGAAGCATACTAGGCCTAAATGTTCATGAAAATCAAGGCTGAGGTTTTATAAGTATAATACAAGTATAGTACAGTACATACAAGTATAATTAATATGTTTGCCACTGTATCATTACACACAGTTTGAACAGTAACAATGTTTGAATATTGGGAAATAAAACAGTAATCATTTAATTGATAAATTGGCATTCAACTAACGGTACACGTACCACAGTTTGAGAAGGACTGGTATAGAACATTTAATAACTGGTTGAACACTACATAACCCACACTGCATATCTTAAGCCACTTTGAATGAAGAAATATGCGGCAAGCAACTGATTTTATTCCAAGCACATTTATACAGGACCTGTCTAAGATCCGTCAACTTTCATGCAGTATGAACATCATGTACAGTAATTTATTTCAAGATGTCAATGAAATAACGTGGAGATGGGTCGATCAGTCATCAAATACTGAGACCACTTGACTTCAGTTAAATCTCCAAAAGCCCTTTCATCACTTTGACCTATCCAGCTCGCACTTTCATCTGCAAATAACGAGGGACTCATTAATTTCTCATCAAAGAGAAGTGAAGCTGCACGGTGGATATTCTTCGCCCCTATAGACCAAAAACGGATGGGGATGGGGTCAACATTCTTAAACAATATATGTGAGGTACAAAGGGCACACGTGAGCGTTTTTAAACATGTTAAAGAAGTGATTCGGTCTCAGGCTGCAGTATAATCAGGTGAATTTAATGTTACACCTCAAAGTGAAAGCAGGAAAAATGAAAGGAGGGAGCTGGTTCTTATGCAGGAATGGTATGTTTACCATATCACGCATAGACGCACTTCTCTGGGTCAGGTTTGCTCGCTTTAATGCAAGAGGAGTCATGTTTTTTCACAAAAAACATTCTCGTTAATTACTTTTAGCAGCAATGACTTACAAATCCTGGAAATTAGTTATTGATTAGTAGCATCAGACTCTTAACTGGCGTTCTAGGAGAAACAGTTATGTGATGTACAGTAATCCAAATCTCAGTCAATTCAAGGTTTTTTTTTTCTCCTCAGGTTTAATTAAGCATTTGACCAAATGGTTCAAGAACACTCTCCAAAAAACAGACAGTTTTATGAGATGCATCACTGCCAAATCTGTCAAAGACCATCTGGGATATTAGTGAAACAAAAGGTGTATGATCACAAAACAATCACTCCAAAAAAAAGAACTGGGGACAATTGTCCTTATGAGACAAAGGCAGTAGCAGGTATCACATTGTGTCACAGTGCCATCTAGCTTCAAATTGAAGAACTATAAGGAGCTTTTAAGTACTATACTGTATACAGACTGAAGCTTCATTTATTTATGTATATACAGTAGCGAATAAAATAACTATTTTGTACAGTGCTATTTGTGACAGCAATACGGCCCATATACACACAAGGTTGCATAGGAGCAGGTGATTTATTTTTAATATGACTGATTATTGGACTGTAATGTAACTGTACTCATTCTTGTGCACACATTGACATGTCCCCAAATCTTAAACAAGTGTCTAAGCCATGGGTGTCCAACTCTGGCCCGCGGGCCAAATTTGGCCCGCCGTGTAATTTCACTTGGCCCGTGAGGCGATATCAAATTAACACTAGAGCTGGCCCGCCGATCATATTCAGCGGCGGTGCCGCGGTACGTATTCTCATACGTGCCAAACCTCCCAGGAGTAATGTTGTGTCGTTCGCGAACGATTCGTTCAAACGAACGAATCTTTTGAGTGAACGTACTGAACCGAATCATTTAATGAACTGATTCGTTCCTTTCCCAGTTCAGTTGAGCTCCGCCGCGACCATGCCGGTATGAGTGGAACTGGCGCATTCTGTGACTCACTGAACCCTCGACGTCGGCGAACGACGCAGCCAGCTACTCATCATGGGGGCGGGGGGAGGGACTGAGCGAACGATTCGTTCACCGCGGATTAACGACATGAATCACTCAGTGAACGACAGAATCAGGACTCGCCAACCTACTGACACAGAGAACTGACTGTGTCGCGGAGGAGGACGTCACATTGAGGCTCTCGTTCAGTCACTGTGCGCGTCGTTCATTGGGTGCTGAGGGCTTGTGTCGTTCGCGAACTGACACACACCGAGATCTGCCGCTGGAGAAGCTGTTACTGAAAGCACATGATTCGCCGACCTGCACACAGAACTGCTGCTGCAGAAGTGATTCAGGTTCACGTACTGAACTGTGCTGACTGTGTCACTGTGTCAGTCACTCACTGCCTGGTGTACTGCATGCACAGAGCTGTGTAGGGACTCGCGTTCACCCTATTTGCTGCTTCTCCCGCGAATGTCTACGCACGCCCCCCACACCCCTCCTATTTTTTGGGGGGGGGGGGTTCGGTGAACAAATTTTTTGAACGACTCAATTTAAGGAACAGAATCTAGTGATTCAGTACAGTCAAAAGAACTGCCGATCCCATCACTACCCAGGAGACTTCTAAATTTCAGTGCCTCTCCCGAGAATTGTAACATCCCCTTTTCGTCCAGTCCAAGAAGTGCTGGCCCAGATACATATTATGTGCGGCTTTGACAGCACACAGAAGTGAATGCAACGCATACTTGATCTTCAGCGATACAAGTTACACTGAGGGTGCCAGTATAAAAAAACTTTAACATTGTTAGAAATATACACCACACTGTGAACCCACACCAAACAAGAATGACCGACACATTTTGGGAGAACATCCGCACAGTAACACAACATAAACACAACAGAACAAATACCCAGAACCCTTTGCAGTACTAACTCTTCCGGGACGCTACAAAGTGTGTGTGTGTGCGTGTGTGTGTGTGTGTGTGTGTGGAAGGGTGGGAGGGGCGGCGGGGTTTGGAGGTAGCGGGGGTGTATATTGTAGCGTCCAGGTGTTGTGCCGGATAATGCACCCCCTGACGGGAGTGTTATATCAACTAAAGCCCACACTTAAAGGGGAACATTATCACAATTTCAGAATTGTTAAAACCATTAAAAATCAGTTCCCAGTGACTTATTATATTTTTCGAAGTTTTTTTTCAAAATTTTACCCGTCACGCAATATCCCTAAAAAAAGCTTCAAAGTGCCTGATTTTAATCACCCGTCCATTTTCCTGTGACGTCACATAGTGATGCCGATACAAACAAACATGGCGGATAGAACAGCAAGGTAGCGACATTAGCTCGGATTCAGACTTGGATTTCAGCGGCTTAAGCGATTCAACAGATTACGAATGTATTGAAACGGATGGTTGTAGTGTGGAGGCAGGTAGCGAAAACGAAATTGAAGAAGAAACTGAAGCTATTGAGCCATATTGGTTTGAACCGTATGCAAGCGAAACCGACGAAAACGACACGACAGCCAGCGACACGGGAGAAAGCGAGGACGAATTTGGCGATTGCCTTCTAACCAACGATTGGTATGTGTTTGTTTGGCATTAAAGGAAACTAACAACTATGAACTAGGTTTACAGCATATGAAATACATTTGGCAACAACATGCACTTTGAGAGTGCAGACAGCCAAATGTTCATCAAATAATATATTCTGTAGACATACCCTCATGTCAGCAGGCCAGGGAAGCTAGGGTCGATATTCTTCTCTTGATCATCTTCGGGACGGTGTGAGCCAAGACATCCAGGGGAGGTTTAGCTCGCTCGTCTGCGGGAACAAACTGCCGCCATTGTTTGCCGTGCTACCAAGGTCCTTTGTCCCTGAATTGCTCACACACTCCGGCAGATTCAATGGGGGTCTGGCGGCAGATTTCTTTGACTTTATCGTTGGAAATGCATCTGCTTTGAGTGTTGCAGGATATCCACACATTCTTGCCATCTCTGTCGTAGCATAGCTTTCGTCTGTAAAGTGTGCGGAACAAACGTCCAATTTATTGCCACTTTCGCATCTTTGGGCCACTGGTGCAACTTGAATCCGTCCCTGTTCGTGTTGTCACACCCTCCGACAACACACCGACGAAAGTGAGAAAATGGCGTATTGCTTCCCGATGTGACGTCACAACACTCCGAGAGCGAATATTAGAAAGGCGTTTAATTCGCCAAAATTCACCCATTTAGAGTTCATAAATCGGTTAAAAAAATATATGGTCTTTTTTCTGCAACATCAAAGTATATATTGACGCTTACATAGGTCTGGTGATAATGTTCCCCTTTAAAGTTTCCACGTGCAAGATTGAATCTATTTGAAAAAGTTATTTAATAAGAAGCCAAGTCGCTGCTGGGCCGCAACATTAGGTACACCTGCAGACTGATTGTTTGATTGTTTACATTTGAATATTTACCTCAGAAGGCTGCAAATCGAAAAGAGGCATTCAATTTTTATTTAAATTGTATTTGATATGCCATTGATATTTTTTAATTTTTATTATTGTTATTTGAAACTCGATTTTGCATGTCACTATAAAGTTATATAAGCCTTGCTTGTTCAATATTCAATGCAAAACTTGTTTGGGTCCCTATTAAAAGGTTAATTTGTTCAACCTTGGCCCGCGGCTTTGTTCAGTTTTAAATTTCGGCACACTCTGTATTTGAATTTGACACCCCTGGTCTAAGCAATGCTCAACATTAATGTTATGCATGCCTGAGGTGTTTGTGTCACATTTGACTGTCTCACATTGAGCAGAGGACTATAGCCACAACAGAAATATGTTTAGCCTCAGTTTAGTCCCCCCAGCTTTTTAGGGACCTTTTACGCAAAACCACCTTTTCTAACCTATCGGTACCTGTTCTGTTACAACTAAAAGTTGTAAACTCTTGTTGTTGAAATGTGTTGTGCTTAAATAAGCTTGTTATGTAATTAACACTCCTCTCTGAGCTGCCACCTTACCGTGGTAGAGGAGTTTGCGTGTCCCAATGATCCTAGGAGCTATGTTGTCCGGGGGTTTCTATGCCCCCTGGTAGGGTCTCCCAAGGCAAACTGGTCCTAGGTGAGGGATCAGACAAAGAGCAGCTCGAAGACCTCGATGAAGAACACTAACAAAGGACCCAGATTTCCCTCGCCCGGACGCGGGTCACCGAGGCCCCCCTCTGGAGCCAGGCCCGGAGGTGGGGCACGATGGCGAGCGCCTGGGGGCCGGGCCTGTCCCCATGGGGCCCGGCCGGGCACAGCCCGAAGAGGCAACGTGGGTCCCCCCTCCAATGGGCTCACCACCCATAGCAGGGGCCATAGAGGTCGGGTGCAGTGTGAGCTGGGCGGCAGCCAAGGGCAGGGCACTTGGCGGTCCGATCCTCGGCTACATAAGCTGGCTCTTGGGACGTGGAACGTCACCTCGCTGGGGGGGAAGGAGCCTGAGCTAGTGCGTGAGGTGGAGAAGTTCCGGCTAGATATAGTCGGACTCACTTCGACGCACAGCAAGGGCTCTGGAACCACTTCTCTTGAGAGGGGCTGGACTCTCTTCCACTCTGGCGTTGCCGGCAGTGAGAGGCGACGGGCTGGGGTGGCAATTCTTGTTGCCCCTCGGCTCAAAGCCTGCACATTGGAGTTCAACCCGGTGGACGAGAGGGTAGCTTCCCTCCGCCTTCGGGTGGGGGGACGGGTCCTGACTGTTGTTTGCGTTTACGCGCCAAACGGCAGCTCAGAGTACCCACCCTTTTTGGATTCACTCGAGGGAGTACTGGAGAGTGCGCCCCCGGGTGATTCCCTCGTTCTACTGGGGGACTTCAACGCTCATGTTGGCAGCGACAGTGAAACCTGGAGAGGTGTGATTGGGAAGAATGGCCGCCCGGATCTGAACCCGAGTGGTGTTCTGTTATTGGACTTTTGTGCTCGTCACAGATTGTCGATAACAAACACCATGTTCAAACATAAGGGTGTCCATATGTGCACTTGGCACCAGGACACCCTAGGCCGCAGTTCCATGATCGACTTTGTAGTTGTGTCATCGGATTTGCGGTCTCATGTTTTGGACACTCGGGTAAAGAGAGGGGCGGAGCTTTCTACCGATCACCACCTGGTGGTGAGTTGGCTGCGATGGTGGGGGAGGATGCCGGACAGACCTGGCAGGCCCAAACGCATTGTGAGGGTTTGCTGGGAACGCCTGGCAGAGTCTCCTGTCAGAGAGAGTTTCAATTCCCACCTCAGGAAGAACTTTGAAAATGTCACGAGGGAGGCGCTGGACATTGAGTCCGAGTGGACGATGTTCCGTGCCTCTGTTGTCGAGGCGGCCGATTGGAGCTGTGGCCGCAAGGTGGTTGGTGCCTGTCGTGGCGGTAATCCTAGAACCCGTTGGTGGACGCCGGCGGTGAGGGATGCCGTCAGGCTGAAGAAGGAGTCCTATCGGGTTCTTTTGGCTCATGGGACTCCTGAGGCAGCAGACAGGTACCGACAGGCCAAGCGGTGTGCGGCTTCAGCGGTCGCGGAGGCAAAAACTCGGACATGGGAGGAGTTCGGGGAGGCCATGGAAAAAGACTTCCGGACGGCTTCGAAGCAATTCTGGACCACCATCCGCCGCCTCAGGAAGGGGAAGCAGTGCAGTGTCAACACCGTGTATGGTGGGGATGGTGCTCTGCTGACCTCGACTGCGGATGTTGTGGATCGGTGGAGAGAATACTTCGAAGACCTCCTCAATCCTACCAGCACGTCTTCCTATGAGGAAGCAGGGCCTGGGGAATCTGTGGTGGGCTCTCCTATTTCTGGGGCTAAGGTTGCCGAGGTAGTTAAAAAGCTCCTCGGTGGCAAGGCCCCGGGGGTGGATGAGATCCGCCCGGAGTTCCTTAAGGCTCTGGATGTTGTGGGGCTGTCTTGGTTGACAAGACTCTGCAACATCGCGTGGACATCGGGGGTGGTACCTCTGGATTGGCAGACCGGGGTGGTGGTTCCTCTCTTTAAGAAGGGGAACCAGAGGGTGTGTTCCAACTATCGTGGGATCACACTCCTCAGCCTTCCCGGTAAGGTCTATTCAGGTGTACTGGAGAGGAGGCTACGCCGGATAGTCGAACCTCGGATTCAGGAGGAACAGTGTGGTTTTCGTCCTGGTCGTGGAACTGTGGACCAGCTCTATACTCTCGGCAGGGTCCTTGAGGGTGCATGGGAGTTTGCCCAACCAGTCTACATGTGCTTTGTGGACTTGGAGAAGGCATTCGACCGTGTCCCTCGGGAAGTCCTGTGGGGAGTGCTCAGAGAGTATGGGGTAACGGACTGTCTTATTGTGGCAGTCCGCTCCCTGTATGATCAGTGTCAGAGCTTGGTCCGCATTGCCGGCAGTAAGTCGGACACGTTTCCAGTGAGGGTTGGACTCCGCCAAGGCTGCCCTTTGTCACCGATTCTGTTCATAACCTTTATGGACAGAATTTCTAGGCGCAGTCAGGGCGTTGAGGGTATCTGGTTTGGTGGCTGCAGGATTAGGTCTCTGCTATTTGCAGATGATGAGGTCCTGATGGCTTCCTCCGGCCAAGATCTTCAGCTCTCACTGGATCGGTTCGCAGCGGAGTGTGAAGCGACTGGGATGGGAATCAGCACCTCCAAGTCCGAGTCCATGGTTCTCTCCCGGAAAAGGGTGGAGTGCCATCTCCGGGTTGGGGAGGAGATCTTGCCCCAAGTGGAGGAGTTCAAGTACCTCGGAGTCTTGTTCACGAGTGGGGGAAGAGTGGATCGTGAGATCGACAGGCGGATCGGTGCGGCGTCTTCAGTAATGCGGACGCTGTATCGATCCGTTGTGTTGAAGAAGGAGCTGAGCCGGAAGGCAAAGCTCTCGATTTACCGGTCGATCTACGTTCCCATCCTCACCTATGGTCATGAGCTTTGGGTCATGACCGAAAGGACAAGATCACGGGTACAAGCGGCCGAAATGAGTTTCCTCCGCCGAGTGGCGGGGCTCTCCCTTAGAGATAGGGTGAGAAGCTCTCTCATTCGGGAGGAGCTCAAAGTAAAGCCGCTGCTCCTCCACATCAAGAGGAGCCAGAAGAGGTGGTTCGGGCATCTGGTCAGGATGCCACCCGAACACCTCTCTAGGAAGGTGTTTCGGGCACGTCCGACCGGTAGGAGGCCACGGGGAAAACCCAGGACACACTGGGAAGACTATCTCGCCCGGCTGGCCTGGGAACGCCTAGGGATCCCGCGCTGGACGAAGTGGCTGGGGAGAGGTGGGCTTCCCTGCTTAAGCTGCTGCCCCCGCGACCCGACCTCGGATAAGCGGAAGAAAATGGATGGATGGATGGATGGATGTAATTAACATTACATGTTTATTTGTCGCCATCATGTGGTCATGGCAGTTACTACATCGTTGAGAAGTGTGTATTTTGAATCAAACTTTATTGACCGGAAGTTGCATAAGCCAAACAGAGAAATCTACGGTGCCAGCACGTACTTTGTGGTGGTTATTTTCGAAGAAATACTGCATATATCTTTTGTTTAAGGTTGCATCGCTGGTATGTATCATAAGTTGAACTTTGAAACTTGGTTTTTGTGTAAAATATTTCCAGCTAAATTCATGATTTTTGATGTATGATCTTTGCCATACTCATTAGCAATAATTTGCGATGTCATCTAAGATGGCGTCGTAGTACAAATTCACTTTGTTTACTTTCTCATGCCTTTTAAGGTAGCATTACAGCATATACAGGTAAAAGTCAGTAAATTAGAATATTTTGAAAAACTTGATTTATTTCAGTAATTGCATTCAAAAGGTGTAACTTGTACATTATATTTATTCATTGCATACAGACTGATGCATTCAAATGTTTATTTCATTTAATTTTGATGATTTGAAGTGGCAACAAATGAAAATCCAAAATTCCGTGTGTCACAAAATTAGAATATTACTTAAGGCTAATACAAAAAAGGGATTTTTAGAAATGTTGGCCAACTGAAAAGTATGAAAATGAAAAATATGAGCATGTACAATACTCAATACTTGGTTGGAGCTCCTTTTGCCTCAATTACTGCGTTAATGCGGCGTGGCATGGAGTCGAAGAGTTTCTGGCACTGCTCAGGTGTTATGAGAGCCCAGGTTGCTCTGATAGTGGCCTTCAACTCTTCTGCGTTTTTGGGTCTGGCATTCTGCATCTTCCTTTTCACAATACCCCACAGATTTTCTATGGGGCTAAGGTCAGGGGAGTTGGCGGGCCAATTTAGAACAGAAAGACCATGGTCCGTAAACCAGGCACGGGTAGATTTTGCGCTGTGTGCAGGCGCCAAGTCCTGTTGGAACTTGAAATCTCCATCTCCATAGAGCAGGTCAGCAGCATGAAGTGCTCTAAAACTTGCTGGTAGACGGCTGCGTTGACCCTGGATCTCAGGAAACAGAGTGGACCGACACCAGCAGATGACAAGGCACCCCAAACCATCACTGATGGTGGAAACTTTACACTAGACTTCAGGCAACGTGGATCCTGTGCCTCTCCTGTCTTCCTCCAGACTCTGGGACCTTGATTTCCAAAGGAAATGCAAAATTTGCTTTCGTCAGAAAACATGACTTTGGACCACTCAGCAGCAGTCCAGCTCTTTTTTTCCTTAGCCCAGGTGAGACGCTTTTCGCGCTGTTTCTTGGTCAACAGTGGCTTGACACGAGGTATGCGGCAGTTGAAACCCATGTCTTTCAAGCGTCTCTTGGTGGTGGATCTTGAAGCACTGACTCCAGCAGCTGTCCACTCCTTCTGAATCTCCCCCACATTTTTGAATGGTTTTTTTTTCACAATCTTGACCAGGGCGCGGTGATCCCTATCGCTTGTACACTTTTTCTGACCACAGTTTTTCCTTCCCTTTGCCTCTCCATTAATGTGTTTGGACACAGAGCTCTGAGAACAGCCAGCCTCTTCAGCAATAACTTTTTGTGTCTTTCCCTCCTTGTGCAATGTGTCGATGGTTGCCTTTTGGACAGCTGTCAAATCTGAAGTCTTCCCCATGTTTGTGTAGGCTTCAGAACTGGACTGAGAGACCATTTAAAGCCCTTTGCAGGTGTTTTGAGTTAATCAGCTGATTAGTTTGTGGCACCAGGTGTCTTCAAAATTTAACCCTTACACAATATTCTAATTTTGTGACACACGGAATTTTGGATTTTCATTTGTTGCCACTTCAAATCATCAAAATTAAATGAAATAAACATTTGAATGCATCAGTCTGTGTGCAATGAATAAATATAATGTACAAGTTACACCTTTTGAATGCAATTACTGAAATAAATCAAGTTTTTCAAAATATTCTAATTTACTGGCTTTTACCTGTATATGATACATTTGCACAACATATGTATATATTGACTGTATTGTTTGTCTTTTTAGTTTCACCCTTTTGAATGTCAATAAACCTGCTGACAACGCTCATCGGTCTCCAGAGTCGTGACGTAAGAAAGGTGTTAAACAGCCCTTGCATCAGACATGCACCTCTAACGGCATAGTACCTGTTGTCTATTTGGGATCTGCGTAAGTCCTGAAAATTTGAAATCAAACTGTAGCGGCATTGCTGCAATTGTTACGACCTGATCGCGCCAGTGGATTCTTTGTGTAGCTTTTTGGGAAACACTTCTTTTGGGTGGGATCATTCTGTTATGATGCTCTTTGTAATGAGGTTGTGGCCCCAAAAAGCAGGAGACAGCAGGCCACGTGCAGGTAAATGAGTATTGAATGTCCACATGTATAAAACAAACAGAGTGTGGAAGGAACACACACACAAAAATGCATAGGGAAAGCTGTGCATCAAAAGGGGCAAGGTGGATTGGTGAACCAACAAACAAAACACAATCCAAGGTGAAAAAATAGCAAAGTCCACATACTGTTTGTATTCCTCCAACATATCATCAAACCTATGCAGTGATCCCACTACTGAGGTCAGTTCTACACTAAGTTAGGCTAAATCTCACCTAATCTTATCCTTGTCCACACACACACACACAATGCCATCGAATAAGACCCCCCCCCCCCCCCCCCCGCCGGCTATACGCAACCAAGTGTATCTTTACCCTGTGTTTCAATGTAGACTATTGCCACATTTATTTTAACAGTAAACCTTTCTTGCCTCACCATCAGCAGCTGTTAGACTATTGTAGTGAATCACACCTGAGCCATCATACATGAATCATATCTTTAAAGGACGTGTGAAAGTAAACAATGTGATAAAGAACATTTTACAACAACCAACAACAGGACACTGTGCTTGAAGGCTGAAATTGTCGTACGCGACGGCTGCAACCATTTCATGGCTTCACAATAGTTATGGAGTACAAAACTAGACGTTGAGTAATCGCTCGACATACATCGCGTACAATAACTGATAGTCTGCTTTGCCAGTCCAAACGTATTCGCTATTTTTCGTAGACTTCCCTTGTCCACGGGAGCCCGCATTGTCGTTGTCTCCCCTTTAACAAATGGACAAAGTTTCTCACTGAGTAGAATCACAGCTGACCTGGACATTCGAAAGTTCTCTTGCCGTTCCTCTGACACAACACACTCGGTGACAAACATATCCCACCAGGCTGCCGTTCTTCCAGGCCTTATCCAAAACTGTCGCTCAACATTGCCATGTTGCCGTCTGAGCTGCAATCGCTGGTTTCCTTCTCTTAAGGTATTGATGTGTGATTTCCAAAAGCATCTGTAGATGTACAAGAAGGTGAAACACTGGCATGTCTGGATGACTCGCCTCCATCTTTCTAGAGGTTGCCGCCGAGTTACCGAACGGGTTGTTATGAAGCAGGCTGTGGCGCGTCCTTTCTGATGTCACTTCCTGTGTGGGGCGCGGTCTTTCTGATGTCACTTCCTGTGTGGGGCGCGGTCTTTCTGATGTCACTTCCTCTCCGAACTCAGTTTGTAAACGATCAATGTGTCCATACAAAGCTAAGAGCCGGAGATTCAAGAAATAGACAGCGCACTTACCCGTGTAAAAAATTGTCCGAGGAGGGGTAACTGAAACAGTGACTTAGTGTGGCTAAAACGAGGCTCAGGCTAAATAATTATTCGTTTAAGGCAAGGGTCCCCAAACTTTTTGACTCGGGGGCCGTATTGGGTTAAAAAAATTTGGCCGGGGGCCAGGCTGTATACATATATATATATATATATATATATATATATATATATATATATATATATATATATATATATATATATATATATATATATACCAGTGACGTGCGGTGATGTTGATGGCTGGTGAGGCACTGACTTCATCACAGTCAGATTTACAAACATATGAACCCTAAAGAGTATCTTATTCACCATTTGATTGGCAGCAGTTAACGGGTTGTGTTTAAAAGCTCATACCAGCATTCTTCCCTGCTTGGCACTCAGCATCAAGGGTTGGAATTGGGGGTTAAATCACCAAAAATGATTCTCAGGCGCGGCGCCGCTGCTGCCCACTGCTCCCCTCACCTCCCAGGGGGTGAACCAGGGGATGGGTCAAATGCAGAGGACAAATTTCACCACACCTAGTGTGTGTGTGACAATCATTGGTACTTTAACTTAACTTTAACTTTACACATAGAAACTGTAGCACACAAAAAAGCACATTTAATAAAAAAAACTTTATTATGGTCTTACCTTTACTTAGAAATTAAGTCCACAACTAAAGCCCTCACTTCAACTTTCCACGTGCAAGATTGAATCTATTTAAAAAAGTGTAACCGAGGGTTTATAAATGTCACCTATACTGTATGAAACTACAAAATAACAAACATGGAGGCTCCAGTTTACACGAGGACCACTTTATTTACCTTCTTTCAAAAACCTCCGCAACGTGACATCACTTCCGCTCTTAGCGCCTTCAAAATAAGAGCTCAAGGCATATACTGTATAACAGCGCATAACAGGAACTTAACATCACAAAGAGGAAAGCCCATGAAAATAGGTTACAAAAGTTATTTAATAAGAAGCCAAAAAGTGCAAAAACAATAATGTTCGTGTTGGAGGAGTTGTGAATTAGGTACACCTGCAGTCTGCAGGTGTATCTAATGTTGTGTCCCTGCAGTCATTCACAACTCCTCCAACACCAACATTATTGTTTTTGCACTTTTTGGCTTCTTATGAAATATTTTTTTTAAATAGATTCAATCTTGCACGTGGAAAGTTTAAGTGTGGGCTTTAGTTGATACAACAATTCTACGGCGGAGGTGCCGGAGGCGAGCCTCAGCCAGTGCGTCTTTTGCAGTCGTTTTATGATCGCTCAGCACAAGAAATACTTTACACACATACAGTTGTTGACAAAATACACTGTACATTATATACCTCAGCTAACTAAACTATGGAAATGTATAATATAGTTCATATAGCAATACAGTCTCACTGCACAGCAGGCCAGCAGTTAGCCGAGTCATTGCGCAATCTATGTTGCGGCACTGAGTGACGTGCCTCAACTGGCTGCTGTTCACCGCACCATCTCTTCTCAGTATTTGAACGGCAAATGTGAAAATTCAGCGATTTTGGATAAAAATAATCTAAAACTGGTGAAGTTAAATGGAAAATAACTTTATAGTATAATCACTGGATACGTATAACAATTACATTTTTTTTTTTTCTTTTTACATTTTTTTTCTTTCCATGATGGCAGGTGAGGCCCCGCCTCACCTGCCTCTAGTGACTGCACGTCACTGATATATACAGTATATATATACATTGTCTTTATAATCCGTTTTGTCATTTAACATCAATTAACATTGATGTTCATCAACATTTAACATCGTCACGTTATCGATGGGAAAATTCAATTTTAGACAATATGATTTGCCTGAGCGGCTAGGAGACACCAAGAGTAACAAGCGGTAGAAAATGGATTAGAAAGGAAAGATTAAAAAAAATAAATAAATAAATAAACATTTTTTTAACTTGGGACTTCCTGGGGGCCGGATTTTGGATGCTGGGGGGCAGGATCCGGCCGGCGGGCCGTAGTTTGGGGACCCCTGGTTTAAGGGGTTATCTGGCTTAGGGTAGACATAGCCTAAGTGGGCTGTGCGAATGGCTTAAATAGTCCTCAGGTATTTTTTTTTTTCCATTTTTTCATTTATTTATTTATTTCAGGCAATGACATAAAAAAAAATAATAAAAAAAAGTACAAAGTTGACAACACATAATAATATAAATTAATATAGTACAAAAGGTAATGTATAGTATGTAATGCATGATTGTCCAGTTTTGCCTGAAAGGGAGTGGGAAGAAGATAATTTATTTAATCCCACCCCCAGTTCTCTAATGATGCTAGCAGCTACAAAACATAATCTTAATCACCCCCAGGTGAAGAAGACAGCGCTAAACAGCAGGGGTGAAGCTACTGTAAGAGCAACACGAACAGAACAGGACGTGGACATAAAATAAGAGCACAAGACAGGAAAAGAACTGAAATACAGAAAAACACCCAAAAAGCTAAACAAAGAATGACCCGCCGCAGCAGGTCATAACAGAGATATTTATAAAAATAATCTTGTCTTCCTTCATTCTTACTCCAAAGGAGCCGTTTGGAATTTTCTAGCTGAATGTATTTGTCCTTTCAATTTAGACAGAAAAATGTACTGAATGCAACAAGATGTTCCAAGCATTTTTTTGTGGTTATTAAAAAAAAAAAGTTTGAATATCCACTTGACGCAAGTTATCCATCAGTCAAAAAAATTATATAGCGGCCGGACCTGTGGGGCTTGGGGGAGGGGATCAGCTGGTTCTTAGTGGGCGCCGGGGCTTGATCGCTGTCCCGCCGGCCGGTGAATGCATTTGTTGTTGTATATATGTGTGTGTGTGTGTGTGTGTGTGTGTGTGTGTGTGTGTGTGTGTGTGTGTGTGTGTGTGTGTGTGTGTGGATGGATGGATGTAGGTATGTAAATGTGTGTATGTATGTGTATGCATGTATGTGTGTGCATGTATGGGTATAGGTATGTGTGTGTTTATAGATGAGTATATGTATGTATGTATGTGTGTGTATATATATATATATATATACATATATATATATATGTACATATGCATATATGTGTGTGTGTATGTATATATATATATATATATATATATATATATATATATATATATATATATATATATATATATATATATATTTGTGGGGTACGCTCTGGGCCTGCTTGTCAGGCGGGGGTTGGCGCCTCAGGCTACTGCATCCGGGCTGCGTGTCTGGAGCTCCTGGGTCCCACCGTCCATCCCTTCCGGGTGCCCGTGTTGGTTGGGGCCTGCTGGGTCTAGTCCCCACGTCTATTGTGGCTGCTGGGGTAGTAACCTTGTGTGTCAGCTTGTCTGTGATCTTGTTTTAATTCTCTTTTTTATATATATATATTTTTATTTTTTTAATATATTTTCTTATTATTATGTTTATTTTTATTATTTTATTATTATTATTCATATTTTTTATTTTTCCCCTCCCTCAGGGGAGGGATTCGACAGGGCGGTTTTCTAGAAAATGGATGGATGGATGGGTTGCTGGTTGTTCCATCTCCATCGTTGGGGTGGGTGGTTCCGGTGGCCCCCATGCTGGGCGGTCCTGCGGCGGCCGACTTGGGTGGGGTGGCCTGGGGCGGGCCGTGGCGTGCTCTCCGGGGGTGGGGGGTGGGCTCGTGGGGGCCCGGTTGCTGGTGGGTTGGGGGCGATCTTCCCGTCCGGTTGCGAGGAGTCTCTGGTCCCCTCGGGCGGGGCGTCCTGCCTTTCTGCCCGTGTGGGGTGTGGTCTCTCGCTGGCTTGAGGGCTGGCTGTCCCCTGCTTCTCCCGTGTCTTGTCCTCTGCCGGGCGCATCTGTCTGCGGCCTGCTCTTCCAGGCGGCACGGTGGGCCGGGCTCTGGGGTTCCTGTCGCTGGCCGGCCTGGCTGCGTGGGGCCGGTGTGGGTTGGGCTCTCTGGGTGGCTGGGGCCATACTCTGGCTACCACACACACTGGGAGTCAAATATATTGTACATACAATTACACATATACTCACATACACACCGTGTACATACATATATACATACATACATACATACATACATACATACATACATACATACATACATACATACATACATAGGTACCTACGCTCCCACATACATTGGGACGGCGTGGCGCGGTGGAAGAATGGCCGTGCGCGACCCGAGGGTCCCTGGTTCAATCCCCACCTAGTACCAACCTCGTCATGTCCGTTGTGTCCTGAGCAAGACACTTCACCCTTGCTCCTGATGGGTGCTGGTTAGCGCCTTGCATGGCAGCTCCCTCCATCAGTGTGTGAATGTGTGTGTGAATGGGTAAATGTGGAAGTAGTGTCAAAGCGCTTTGAGTACCTTGAAGGTAGAAAAGCGCTATACAAGTACAACCCATTTATCATTTATTTATCATACACAAATACAGTACATACCTACATACTCAAAGTTCGTACATCCACACGCACATACATACATAGGTACCTACGCTCCCACATACATACACAAATACAGTACATACCTACATACTCAAAGTTTGTACATCCACACGCACATTCACTGTACAAACATACACATACACATACTGTACATATACATATATACACTCATGCATATAATCACATTTCATCAAACATAAATTAACGTTGTTACCCTATGGTAAACTGAGTAACACATGGCACACTGACAAAGTTTAACCTATTGTTACTATAACAATCTACAAGGTAATAGAGCTGGCTTCTCTTTCTTCCCCTCCATTTGTCTGCTTTCTTTTGTATCTCTAGTTATCATTACGTATATGTATTGTTGCATTTGAACAATTGTATTGTTGATAATAGAGGTAAATTATTGGTATTATTCGTTATCAATAGCGCTATTTCTATTGGTATTTGTATTGATCCATTTGTAGTGTAATAATGTTCATTGTCATTTCTGTATTATTTATTTCACTAACTGCTTCTTTGCTATCACTTTTACCATCATATTTGTACATATCGTATTTGCTGATTTTGTTCTATTGTTGTTGTTATTGCTTTTGTTGTTATTGTTGTGTTTGCTGTTGTTTTTGTCTCTCTGTCTTATCCCCCTCTTGTCCTCACAATGTCCCCCTCTGTCTTCCTTTTTTCTCTTTTTATCCCCTCCTGCTCTGGCCCGGCTGCACCAAATAATAATAAGGCAACATAAGAAGTATCCCACACGTCGCTCTTATAATGTAAATTTGTACAGCCGATATGCGCATCTACATCAAACAATATGATTTGCCTGAGAAGCTGGACAGGACAAAAAAAATGATATAGCAATCCAAAAAAGTTACCTATTTAAATTGCAGAACAAGGCTATAACACATTTATACACTGTGTTCCAAATTATTATGCAAAGTACATTTTACTAAAATTTTCATAAATGTCAGTGAGTATAATTTTCAAGTCATCAGCCGTTAGAGTTTAATTCAAATTTCATTGAACAAATCTCGAAATGATAACAGTATTTTTACAATAAATAAATACAGTAAATAACTCAAAGTCCACTGTTCCAAATGATTAAGCACAACAGCGTTTCAAGACATTTTATTGGCTGTAAAGAACTCAAAATGGTCACATGTTGAATTTGTAGCATTATAAGACCATTTAAATTAAAATATTTTTGATTGAAATAACTTTTGATGAAACAGGCTGAGTTACAAGTTAATATAGGACCCCTCGCTTGATATCAACTTCATAAGCCTTGATATGAACTGTCTCCCACCCTCATAGATCTTTTACTTGATGATGCTCCAGAGGTTCTCAATAGGGTTTAGGTCAGCAGAGGGTGGCGGCCACACCATCAGTTTCTCTCCTCTTATGCCCATAGCAGCCAGGGACTCAGTGGTGTTGTTTGCAGAATGAGATGGGTCATTGTCATGCATGAAGATGATTTTTTGTCGGAAGGTATGGTTCTTCTTTTTGTACCATGGAAGTCAGAAACTCGACATACTTTTCAGAGGTCATTTTCACACCCTCAGGGACCCTAAAGGGACCTACCAGCTCTCTCTCCATGATTCCAGCCCAAAACATGACACCCCCCACCCCCTTGCTGCCATCTCAGCCTTGTTGGGACATTGTGGCCATTCACCAACCGTCCGCTGCTCCAGCTATCTGGGCCATCTAGGGTCGCAAGGCACTCATCGCTAAACAAAACTGTTCGAAAATTAGTCTTCATGTATTCCTGAACCCACTGCAAGCGTTTCTGCAAATACCTCTTGGCTGCTTTGCAATGGCCTTTTAGCAGGTCCTCCCTTAATCTGATGAATTTGTCTGGCAGAGACTTTTTTATTTTGCCTTTATCTGCACAAACTCGCCTGTGCTCTGAATTAGCAACACATTTCTTTACAGTTCGATGATCATGCATACGTTTTTTGGAAATATCCAATGTTTAAATACCCTGAGCAAGGTAGTGTACTATCTTACGCTTTTCAGCAGCAGAGAGATACATTTTCTTCTCCATAGCCCTTGAAACCTGTGGCCTGCTTAATAATGTGATCACTTTTAAGCAGTTTTCCTTTGATCGGGCTCACCTGGGAAACTATCACAGGTGTCTGAGTTTGAGGTCAATGATCGACAGAGCCTTGAGACACAATACCATCCATGAGATTAATGGAAAAACAAAAAAAATAAAAAATGTTTTTGACTCTTAAATTCAATTTGCATAATCATTTGGAACACAGTGTATTCATAAATATTCACTGTGGCCCTCTGAGGGCAGCCATAATTGCGATGTGTTCCTCAATAAGGATTTAGAGTCTCATCTTGCCTGTGTCAGTAAAAATGTTTACATTTCAGCCTTGAAAAAGTTCACGTACAACTAGAGAAAACATGTTGCGGTAAATTGTAGATGGGTTTTTTCATGTTTTAGCTGCACAGATGCAAATGCGATCATGGTAAATGGTAAATGGGTTGTACTTGTATAGCGCTTTTCTACCTTTTTAAGGAACTCAAAGCGCTTTGACACTATTTCCACATTCACCCATTCACCATACTTGCCAACCCACCCGATTTTTCCGGGAGACTCCCGAAATTCAGCGCCTCTCCCGAAAACCTCCCGGGACAAATATTCTCCCGAAAATCTCCCGGTTTTCAGCCGGAGCTGGAGGCCACGCCCCCTCCAGCTCCATGCAGACCTGAGTGAGGACAGCCTTTTTTCTTAACGGGAGGACAACAGGGTGACAAGACTAGACTAGAGATAAATTGTATTATTATGTTTATCTTACCTACAAATAAATATATTTGTTAATTAAATAAAATAATAATTGAATAATTAAAAAAAAAACTAAATACATTTTTACTATATTTTGCTAAAAACATCAAAATTAATTGTATTTTTATTTGTATTTTTTCTGACTCCTTATTACATCCAGCCATAGAATTATACATTTAAATAAACATGTTTGAAATAATTAATTTTTAATTATCATAATAATTAATTTAAAATGACCATATCTAATTATTAAAATAATTGCTTGTTTATCAACAACTTTAGCATTTTATTCATTTCATTTTGAAGCTCTCAGAAGCCAAGTTATGTTATATTAAGATTTATTTATGCAAGTTTGAAGTATCAATTATCCAAACACAGTTTTGTTTGCATATTTTCAGGATGAGTATATATATATATATATATATATATATATATATATATATATATATATATATATATATATATATATATATATATATATATATGTGTGTATGGTATGCTTGACTTGGTGAATTCTAGCTGTCAATATACTCCTCCCCTCTTAACCATGCTCCCAACCCCCCACCCCCACCCCCCCACCTCCCGAAATCGGAGGTCTCAAGGTTGGCAAGTATGCCCATTCACACACACACATTCACACACTGATGGCGGAAGCTGCTATGCACGGCGCTAACCAGGCCCATCAGGAGCAATGGTGATGTGTCTTGCTCAAGGACACAACGGACGTGACTAGGATGGTAGAAGGTGGGGATTGAACCAGTAACCCTCAGATTGCTGGCACAGCCACTCTCCCAACTTTGCGTTGTCTGTCCGTCCCCTGTCGTCAACATTTGCATCTGTTGTAATACATACATTGGTGTATTCAACAAAACTGAAACAAAAACAACACACTCTCTTCTAGTCAAAACGTCTTTAATATTTACAACATGTCTTCGTGGACCTTTAATTAGCTTCTTTTATGATTTCACAGGTTTGGTAGCAGAGCTGGCCTCTGTGACTTGAGAGTCCGGTGGTGGCGTCTTCTAAGGCGGCGGATGCAGGCCGGCCTCTGTGCCGACGTTGACTGTGATGTTGGTGTAGAGGGGAAGGTGCTCCCGGGAGAGAACCTCATACTCTGTTGTGTTCATCCCATCCTCCTTCCACGTCAGAGGTGTCTTGGCCAGATATCTGTATCTTTACGAGGCACAGGGTAGAAAAACAAACCCCAATGTCAGAATGTATATATACAGTCGTGGTCACAAATTGGCATACACCTTTAAAGAACATAATGTCATGGCTGTCTTGAGTTTCCAATATATTTCTACAACTCTTATTTTTTTGTGATAGAGTGATTGGAGCACATACTTGTTGGTCACAAAAAATATTCAGGAAGTTTGGTTCTTTTATGAATTTATTATGGGTCTACTGAAAATGTGACCAAATCTGCTGGGTCAAAAGTATACATACAGCAATGTTAATATTTGGTTACATGTCCCTTGGCACAAGTTTCACTGCAATAAGGCAGTTTTGGTAGCCATCCACAAGCTTCTGGCAAGCTTTTGGTTGAATTTTTGACCACCCCTCTTGACAAAATTGGTGCAGTTCAGCTAAATTTGTTGGTTTTCTGACATGGACTTGTTTCTTCAGCATTGTCCACACGTTTATGTCAGGACTTTGGGAATGCCATTCTAAAACCTTAATTCTAGCCTGATTTAGCCATTCCTTTACCACTTCTGAAGTGTGTTTTTGGGCATTGTCTTGTTAAAACACCCAACTGCGCCCAAAACCCAATCTCCTGGCTGATGATTTTAGGTTGTCCTGAAGAATTTGGAGGTAATCCTCCTTTTTCATTGTCCAATTTACTCTCTGTAAAGCACCAGTTGCATTGGCAGCAAAACAGGCCCAGAGCTAAATACTACCACCACCATGCTTGACGGTAGGCATGATGTTCACATATATATACACATATATACACATATATACACACATATATATATATATATACATATGATTTATACACATATGATATGAATTGAATATATACAAAAATAATTATTCTATTCTAATCCTTACACTGCATTGTTTAAATTGAAATGTCATTTCACCATATTAAGTATAATAAAAACATTACAACTGTTTTGTTTTGATTCTAAAGACACTTGTTCCGATGGGTTGAACCAAACTGAAGCTCATTACATATGTACATTTTTGTCCGATACCTTGTCATTAACAACATGACAGGAATGTTGCTTTCCTATTTTGGACTCTTATTTTGTATTTTTAACTTTTGTTTGGCACACACACTTTCAGTGTGAGCCGTATCACCTCTTGTAAGTATAACATAGTACACTTTCAAATACTTTTGTCCACATAGTGTACTTAAACAGGGGGTGTCATCATCCGATGTTGATATTGGATATTGGATATCGGTCCGATATCAGCAAAAAACAACTATTACAATATATCGATTTCCATCGCAAATCTCCGCTATAAGCAGGACTGACACAAGCAGTCCTGCAGAGTGTTTACTTGTGCAAAGCTGGACATTCAGTTAGCGTCAAAATGTCCTCCAATTAGCACAAAAGGCTGGTCTTTTCTTGTATTTTATGCAAGTTATTTACAAAAGATGAATATGGTAGGCTATAGGCTATTAAGCAAGCAGCTACACAACAGCTAAGCACAAAATAACACACAAGCTAAACATTCTTAATTGAATAATATTGCAGTTTTAAACACCACATGTGTTGATCTCAACAAGTATCAAATAATTATAGTTGCATATTACTTCCACATACAAAATACTGTACAAAAGCAGAAGCGTATTAGTAATTATCCAGTAACAAATGTGTCCGCATCATTCAATTTACTGGGTCATGAGCTAAACTGAATTATTACCACACCACTTCATGTTAACGACAGCATAGGACTGTCATAAGGTTAGTGTTTTTTATATCTGACTTTGTTATTAATTTCACTTAATCAAGCCTTGTTTCGGATTTATATCAGTGTTAGCCAATACTCAAGGGTCCAATATTAGTATCGTATTGGAAGTAAAAAAGTTATATCAGGACATCCTTAATCGCTATCAAAGAAACCAAACAGTCTACCTCAGCTGGTTGGCAGTGTTGCCTTTGTCCCGACTGTGTCTAATCATTTTGTAGCGTCCCACCTCCATGGACGGACGAATGACACGCATTCCCGCCAAAGAGACCCTGAGAAGACAAGAGTCAGAAGTGTCAAGGCAAAAATGGAAATCTTATGAGTGTGGTTTGACAGAGTTTGTCAGAGTCTAAGTTGTCTTTGTCAAAGGTCTCACCTGAGCCCAATGTCATCGTCCTCGCAACCCCAGCCCCAGTAGTTGTTGGGAAAACCGTTAATTTTGCTGTATTGGAGAGGCGTGAAAGCAGTCACTCCTCCAAAGTACCTCCGGTATGGAAGCCTTGAGGGGCAACACAGTTTAACAGGTATTACCCAGTCAACAATGTACTTGGGTTACGCAACAACGCACCTGTAGCCAAACTTGTTGATGGCGATGGCGGCGTGTTTGGGGTTTGATTCGCACACATAGTTGTTGCGGTCATCCTCTGGAATGAGGTCCACGTCGTGGAAAAAGAGACACTCCCATTTCTCCTCTTGCATGGCCTCCCGGACGCCGGCGTTCATCAGCCTGGCCTTGTTAAATGTGTAGTTTCCAGCCTGCGTTAGAAACAGTACGTTGGAGAAAACAACTATGATATTTTGCATTTAATTCTACAGTGGTACATCACTGAAAACTACAACAATAATAATACACAGGCCTGATCTACTAAGATCTCAAATAACAAGTGCTAAATGGAGTGTGTAAAATACAAATAGTGCAGGTACTATTATTGGATGTGTTGCGGGTGATCTAGTAAGACTGCGTGTACAATTGATAAAAATTGCAGAAACGGTGCGCACTGCCTTATTTAAATAATATGCCATGGAGACAGACATTTTTCTCCCCATCCGTGTCATTATGCTCCAACAAATGGCATTTTGCTTTGTTGAGGAACATGCAGCAGACAACTACAGTTTGCATCACCTTTATGGGCAATATAGAAGCGCTTCCCCAGCGCGATCCATACAACAGAACCAACGTTTTACAGAATCACGTTTGAATGTGTGCAACATTATAGTGAGGTTCCAACTGAGGGATAAGGTTGAGCACAGGAGTTTTCAAGAATGCATTTTTTTAAATCTATATTTTTCAGCTTACTTGTCAGGTAACGGCCTCCATAGTGTATTGCTGGGTTGCAACCATGTCACCTACAGGCAGCCAACATCTCAGATAGAAGGCAAACATTAAATATATCGACAGTTTTTTACCTTTACTAGCGCAGATGTGAGTGTATTTTCAAGGTTTAGTCAGAAATATTCAAACCAGATAGCATAAAAAAAATTGCTGAAAGTGATGAAATGGATCCAACACCACACTTCCTTCGACCCTCGCAAGGAACAGAAGTCCAAAAGTATGGAGGCACATAATTTCTAGCAACTTCAATTATGCAGTCTAAATCAATCGGAGAATGTGCAGGTGTAACTGATGTTGTGACCGGGTGAATCTGTACAATTTTCTTGAAGTTTAATCTCGACCGTATTCCAAAAAAACATAGCAGTGATGACTTCCAGGTATATATTTAAACAGTGTACATTTTTAAAAGGTATATTATGATATTTTTTAAGAAAGTTGGTCGTGGTTATATTTCCAATCTAGGAACGCCTACAGAAACGATCATTTTGCAGACAGACTCAAAAAAAAAACGGTTATAAACGTGACTGTGGAGTAAAATGTATGTAAAATTTTAACCAAAACATATCCAATATATATTATCTTAACAACAAGGAAATGTTTTGGAATGTTAATTAAAATCATCATAGGTACCCTTTAGGGTTATGTTTGGTTGTGCTTTGGCTTTATTTTCACTACTGGTTCATTTAATGATTGTGTTTTGTGTCTTTTATGTCCTTCATGAATTCTGTGTACATTGTGAGTGATTTAATTGAGTTATGATTTAGGTCAAATTCTTACATTACAGTCTAGGAACAAAACTCTAACCTGTAACGCTAGGACCAACAATACAGTAATAATAACATTCCGCACCTAGCGATATTCTGACTTCATATTGCTTTTGTTTTTTTTTATGCATATGTACAAAGACAAGATAAAGATACATATAAAAAAACAACAGTATATTAGGGTTGTCCCGATTTCAATAATTTGTTACCGGTATTACGGGAACTACGACGAGTGTCTATATTGGCTTTATTTTAACAGAAAATCTTACAATACATTAAACATACGTTTCCTATTGCACTCATATAACAATTATAGATGGTTAAAATACAGATTAAAAGGCATTAAACCCAATTGGCTTTTCTTGTTGCACTCAAAGAACAATTCACAATTTTCCATATTACATATAGTCTGCCATAATCAAGGATTAGGTTAGAATAGAATAAAAAGCTTTATTGACATTATTTTAAATACTTCATAATTTTTGGTTGCCAATCCTGATCGGTGCTTTAAGAAAAATTAAATTATTAGTAAACACTAAAAACAAAACTATGGATAAAAGTACACAGATAAGCTATGTAGCAGGTAAAACACACATTGTTAAAGATAAAGCACAAATTGTACAAATTTGTTACAAAATTTTGGCATTTTACTTCACATTAGTTGACGCTAGTTAGGCAGTATCAGCTAATATTTAGCCAACCAGCTGTGTGCGCATCTACGTATCTACATGTGCACAGCAGGGGAGCTGGTTAACTTAAGGGAGTAGCGTACAGTATGTGTGTTTGCGAGAATGTCAACGTGTTGACTGGGTGACGTCGGTGAGTGAGTGGGCGAGCAAAGAGAGAGAGAAGGAGCGCGTGCACTGCGCAGTAGAGTGATGAACGTGTCAGGTTGTGTCTTGTAGAACTCATAATAAAGCGATTGTCACGACTCGGCGGCCTCGTCAGTCTGACCCGAAAGCGTAGCTTCGCAGACCCATTGCAGGGTAAAGTGAAGGGTGTTACCCCCGACGAAAACATAGGCCCTGGAAGGAAACATCTGCCCTGCGCTCCTCGACTATGTTCTGCATGGGAGACGAACAGCAAGACAGGTGTAACAACTACATTATTACATGTCATTCTTTATAACTCCTTGTGCAGATCTGAATGCTTATTATTTAAACGTTTACCTACATTTGACACAAAGGTGGTAATACTAATCGCCACATTTGGCGAGGCATGTTTTAAAGCCACACTTGCAGCGCGGCGCCTCCCTGTTTAAAACGTCACCTTTATTGTTAGTTTTGAAGAAATACCTTCATATTGCACTTCACGCACCCTCTTTATTACCCAGTAGAAATTTAGGTTCTTTGCCATTTTTCGTCTTCACGATGTTATTGTTTGTATGCCCTCAACATCAATCGTCTCGGCTCTGTAGTCACCGCCGCACAGTAGCATAAATGGTACCGTTTTTTTTGGAATCGTACCATTTCCAATTGATTAGTACCGCGGTACCTTATTAGTACCGGTATACTGTATAACCCTACAGTATATGTACGCGTCAGACCTGGTGAATGACATAGATGCTGTACTCAAGCTGCTGCCGCTGCAGGAAAGGATGCAGGTAGTAAAGCAAGAACTTTAGGTGGTGCTCGCGGTCCCTGTGTGGGATGATGATGGCCGTGCGGTGCCTCGCCTGGCAGTCATGCGGGTGGTAACGTCCACCGAGTTCCACATGTGGGTATTTCTGCTCCACTTGGGTGAGGGTGAGTTCTGACGGGAAGCTCACGTTGATCGCCCCGCCTGTGAGCAATTGAACAACATGATTATAATAAACAGAGTGAACCCTTTGGTCAGTCATCCACTCTATTTGTCTCTCTGGGTGGAGACGGGAATCTAGCATACAGAAAAATTCAGTAAGATAACATAGTAGAAATTATCCCTATCACCCCCAAATATATATACCGTATATATATATATATATATATATATATATATATATATATTTTTTTTTTTTTTTTTTTTTTTTTTTTTTTGTCCTGTCGAGCTTCTCAGGCAAATCATATAGTTGATGAAGATGCCCATATCGGCTGTTCAGATTTACTTTACAAAAGAGACGTGTAGGATACTTCTCTTGTTGCCTTATTTGTATTTGACTTTATTAAATGTATTTATAGTATCATTTGGTGCAGCCGGGCCGGAGCAGGAGGGGATAGAAAGAGAAAAAAAAGAAGACAGAGGGGGAAATTGTGGGGACAAGAGGGGGATTAGACAGAGAGACAAAAACAACAACAGCAAACACAACAACAATAGAGCAACATCAGCAAATACGACATGTACAAATATGATGGTAAAAGTACGAGCAAATAAGCAGTTAGCGAAAATAAAAAATAATACAGAAATGACAATGAGCATTATTACACTACAAATGGAGCAATACAAATACCAATAGAAATAGCGCTATTGATAATGAACAATACCAATTATTTACCTTTATTATCAACAATACAGTTGTTCAAATGCAACAATACATATGTGTAATGATAACTTGAAATACGAAAGAATGCAGAAAAATGGAGGGGGAGAAAGAGAAGCAACCTACATTAACCTTGTAGATTGTTATAGTAACAATAGGTAAAGCTTTGTCAGTGTGCCATGTTTTATACCCAGTTTACCCTAGGCCAACACCGTTAATATATGTTTGATGAAACATGATTATGTGCATGAGTGTACGTATGCATATGTACTTGTATCTGTACAGAATGTGTATATGTGTTTGTACAGTGAATGTATAAGTACAGTATGTGTATATGTCTTTGTACAGTGAATGTATATGTACAGTATGTGTATATGTATGTTTGTACAGTGAATGTATATGTATAGAATGTGTATATGTGTTTGTATAGTGAGTGTATATGTACAGTATGTGTATGTGTATGTTTGTATAATGAATGTGCGTGTGGATGTACGAACTTTGAGTATGTAAATATGTACTGTATTTGTGTATGTATGTGGGAGCGTAGGTACCTATGTATGTATGTATGTATGTGAGTATATGTGAATTTGTATGTACAATATATTCGACTCCCAGTGTGCGTGGGAGCCAGAGCATGGCCCCAGCCTCCCCGAGAGCCCAACCCACAAACAGTAGGTGTGGTGCCCAGGGAACCAGGGACCACCTCCCCCACGCAGCCAAGTCGGCCAGCGACAGGAACCCCAGAGCCCGGCCCACTGCGCCGCCCACAAGGGTCAGCAGCAGGCCGCGGACAGACGCACCCAGCAGAGGACAAGGCACGAGAAAATCAGGGGACAGGCAGACCCCAAGCCAGCGAGAGACCACACCCCACACGAGCATAAAGGCGGGACGCCCACCCGGGGGGTCCAGAGACTCCTCGCAACTGGACGGAAAGACCGCCCCCGCCCCACCGGCAACCGGGCCCCCACGACCCCACCCCCCAACCCCGGAGAGCGCGGCGAGGCCAACCCCCGGCCACCCCACCCAAATTGTCCGCCGCAGGACCACCCGGCACGGGAACCACCCACCCCACCCGCAGGGACCCCAACGATGGAGATGGAACAACCAGCAACCGCCTCGCCGAGTTCCCCCCCTGAGGGAGGGGAAAAATTAAAAAAATAACATTAATAAAATATATTAAAAAATAAAATAATTGATTAATTTTAAAAAAAGAATTAAAAGAAGATCACAGACATGCTGACACACAAGGTCACTACCCCAGCAACTGGCCGACTCGCAGCACCTCGGAATACCTTGCAGCACCAAGCTACCACAATAGACGCAGGGACTAGACCCAGCAGGCCCCAACCAACACGGGCACCCGGAAGGGATGGACGGTGGGACCCAGGAGCTCCAGACACGCAGTCCGGATGCAGTAGCCTGAAGCGCCGACCCCCGCCTGACAGGCAGGCCCAGAGCGTACCCCCAGAAATATACATACATGCATATATACATATACATACACATACACAAATACATGTACACAAACACACATACACATATATACATATACATACACATACATACACATATGTACACATACACATATATATACATACATACATACACATACACACACATATACATATATATACACAGTTCGTCATCTCCGACAACCACCACCCGCACGTGCTGCCACCAGTCACAACATCAGTCACCCCCCTGCACCAGACCCAGCAGCCACGGGCGCCCACACCATAAACAAACGGCAGCAGAAACAGCAGCTGCAATACCCCCAGACAGCCAGAACCACCCAATGAAATCAAAGCGATCAAAACAACTGCGACCAGCAACCACACGCCAACAGGATCACGGAGACCAGCCCGCGCCAGCCCGCCAGTCAGCCCAAACGCCAACACGCAAACAAGAGACACCAACCCCCCCCCCACCCCCCCCCACCCCCACCAGAAGACCCCACCACCCCAACCCAAACCCGCACAAACACACCACCGCCCAAATATAATCCATTTTTTCCTTATTCCTGACATTTTCTAAACAAAACCATCAAAATCCACAGACATTATAGCTTTTTGAGTGATGTTGCTAACTAACTGACTGACACCGGCAAATACATAACTTCCTGGCGGAGGTAAATAGACAAACAGAAGTAAACACTTGAATAAACAGAAGCAAACAAGGAAGTGCATTTAATTGACGATAGGAAAAATTAATGATCCATTGATTTGTTGTTGCTTTTCTACATAGCATTTCTCCCTCTCTGTCTCTCAATGTTCTGAACTCCTGTTTCTAAGCTGTACATGTCGTCTACTGAAGTATAGAAACACTGTTCTACGAGCTGTTGGGCATAGATGTACTATAGCTCAACATGTTGTCCTTCTTTAGAAGGCAAACTAGTTGAATCAACAGTGCCTCTGCTGGTTGTAGCCAAGTGGTGCACGCTTCATTTTGCCTCCAGTGTTTTAGGGTGTGGTTAATCGACAATCAAATGCACAAATAATTTTTAATCAATATATATAATAATAATAATCAATCAATCATCAGAGATTCTGTGTGGATGTGACCTGGAATCAATGGAATACATGGATTATATTAGTGGCATATGAATGATAACAGAACATTTTAAAACAGATAACAAAGGCTCCTAATTTGGCTGCTGACGTATGCGGTGAATTATCATGTCATTTCAAGTTATATTATTTTCTCAAAACTATTAGTAGTCTACTTGTGAATTTACTGTTAATAGCTGGTCAGTTTCTGATGTAACATGTTTCTACACTGGAAAAAAAATATAAATGCAAGATTTTTTTTTGCTCCCATTTTTCATGAGTTGAACTCAAAGATCTCAAACTTTTACTATACTGTATACACAAAAGACCTATTTCTCTCAAATATTGTTCACACATCTGTCTAAATCTGTGTTCGTGAGCATTTCTTCTTTGCCAAGACAATCCATCCCACCTCACAGGTGTGACATATCAAGATGCTGATTAGACAGCATGATTATTGCACAGGTGTGCCTTGGGCTGTCCACAATAAAATTCCACTCTGAAATGTGCAATTTTATCACACAGCACAATGCCACAGACGTCGCAAGTTTAGAGGGAGCAGTTGGCATGCTGACTGCAGGAATGTCTACTAGAGCTGTTGCCCGTGAAGTGAATGTTCATTGCTCTACCATAAGCCGTCCCCAAAGGCGTTCAAGAGAATTTGGCAGAACATCCAACCGGCCTCACAACTGTAGACCGCGTGTAATTACATCAGCCCAGGACCTCCACATCCAGCAGGTGCACCTCCATGATCATCTGAGACCAGCCACCTGTACAGCTGCTGCAACAATAGGTTTGCATAACCAAATAATTTCTGCACAAACTGTTAGAAACCATCTCAGGGAAGCTCATCTGCATGCTTGTCGTCCTAACCAGGGTCTCGACCTGACTGCAGTTTGTCGTCGTAACCGACTTTAGTGGGCAAATGCTCACATTCGATGTTAGAGAGGTGTTCTCTTCACGGATGAATCCCGGTTTTCACTGTTCAGGGCAGATTGTGGCGTGGTTTGGGAGAGCGGTTTGCTGATGTCAACGTGGTGAATCGAGTGGCCCATGGTGGGGGGGGGGGGGGTTTATGGTATGGCCAGGCGTATGTCATGGACAACGAACGCAAATGCATTTTATTGATGGCATTTTTAATGCACAGAGATACCGTGACGAGATCCTGAGGCCCATTGTTTTACCATTCGCCTGAGACCATCACCTCATGTTGCAGCATGACAATGCACAGCCCCATGTTGCAAGGATCTGTGCACAATTCCTAGAAGCTGAAAACATCCCAGTTCTTGCATTGCCGGCATACTCATCGGACTTTTAACCCATTGAGCATGTTTGGGATGCTGTGGATCAGCGTATACAACAGCGTGTTCCAGTTCCTGCCAATATCCAGCAACTTGGCAAAGCCACTGAAGAGGAGTGGACCAACATTCCACAGGCCACAATCAACAAGCTGATCAACTCTATGCAAAGGAGACGTGTTGAACAGCGTGAGACAGTGCCAACCCCCTCAGACCCCAATAAAGCAAAACTGTGGCCTTTTATTGTGGGCTGCCTAAGGCACACCTGTGCAATAATCATGCTGTTTAATCAGCATCTAGATATGCCACACCTGTGAGGTGGGATGGATTATTTTAGCAAATAAGAAGTGCTCACTGACACAGATTTAGACAGATTTGTAAATAGGATTTGAGAGGAATAAGTCTTTTGTGCACAGGGTAAAAGTGTTTGGATCTTTGAACTCATGAAAAATAAGCACAAAAACAAGTGTTGCATTTTTATTTTTGTTCAGTATATCTTCACTTCTTTTCACATGTAACAAGCACTAATTATTATGTTGTTTGGATACTTTACATTAGTTTGTGGGGTTTTTACAAATTTAGGTATCAATCCAATACCAAATAGTTACAATATTTGTCATATATCAATGTTCATACTTTAATTTTTTCAATTATTGTTTTTTTAATACAACTCTAATCCTACAAAAACACAGCATGGCAATGTATCAATATAAATTAATATTTTAATTATTAAATGTTTTCTTTTTATTTACCTGTACTGCGCAAAATAACTAAACAAACGCAAAAACTACATTGGCTCCTATTTCCTGAGTTTGTAAACAACAACAAAAAAAGACAAAACGCTTTTGTAACAGTATAAATAGGAATATAATTAGGCCTACTTACTGTATCAACTGTATACTTATACTATGGTTGGTATTGTTACTGACAATATTTCTATCGATCCCCCGACCCGTTTTACATTGCAGAGCTTTAGCTTTAGCTTAGCAGTTAGGTATGTTTTTTTTGTACCCTCCTACGGTGTAAAGTGTAGCATGTTTAGCTGTTCTTCATCCTCTTCTTGTAAGAAACGCAGTTTATTGCTCGCTGGCGAGGGCGCTACCTTGCGTTGACTTTGTGCTTCCATTCGCATGTATCTGTCAAATTTGTGGGACACAGCTAGAATGTGTGATCAACATGCACTTGCATAATATGTATGTAAAGATATACAGTATAGTATTTAAAGCTCTATGTCTTGAGATAACTTCTGTTGTGAATTGGCTCTATATAAATAAACTTAACTTAAGATAATAAATTGATAATAAAAAAACTAAGTAGTTTAAATAAGGGATGTAACGATAAATGGTATTCATTAAAAGAGTGGTAAAACTCCAGACGGTTAACATTACAGTTTTAAATTAAAATGATCATAACCATGATTATTAACTACACTTTCATAAACTCACGGACTGACTAGCACTAGCTTGCTAGCTTAAATGCATTAAAACGAGACATTAACGTCTGTCTCCATTTTACCCAAATCTAAACACATTGCTGTCTGAGCGGCTAAGCTATTTAATTGTAAACGATGAACCTACAAGCGGTACTCTCTTGAGACAAAGGGTGTCACACCACAGTGAGGGAAGTCTTGTCTTGGTTTTTTCTGTCTTGTGATTTGCATGTTTTATTTTGAAAAGCAACTCCTCTTGTTTCAGATCACAGGTCCTTTTTCTTGTGTCACCAGTCTGGCGTCATCCTTGACCCTTGATTGTTTCCACCTGTATCCCATTACCCTCATGTTCCATATAAGCCCATGCCTCCCCTTGTTCTGTGCCAGATTGTCTCGAGCTTTCATGCCTGTCTAGCATCCATGTTCATGTTCATGTCCATGCCTTGCCTCGTCTCGCGTCTGTTTCCTTGGATCCAGAAATTCCCACGCTGTAATTTTCAGTTAACTTTTTCTCCTCCCTCAGAGCGACTTTTGTTATCTAGCCTTTTTTTCAACCGCAGTGGTCCATCCATCCATCTTCTTCAGTTTATCCGAGGTCGGGTCGCGGGGGCAGCAGCTTAAGCAAGGAAGCCTAGACTTCCCTCTCCCCAGCCACTTCGTCCAGCTCCTCCCGGGGGATCCCGAGGCGTTCCCAGGCCAGCCGGGAGAGATAGTCTTCCCAGCGTGTCCTGGGTCTTCCCCGAAACACCTTCCTAGGGAGGCGTTCGGGTGGCATCCTGACCAGATGCCCGAACCACCTCATCTGGCTCCTCTCGATGTGGAGGAGCAGCGGCTTTACTTTGAGCTCCCCCTGGATGACAGAGCTTCTCACCCTATCTCTAAGGGAGAGCCCCGCCACCCGGCGGAGGAAACTCATTTTGGCCGCTTGTACCCGTGATCTTGTCCTTTCGGTCATGACCCAAAGCTCATGACCATAGGTGAGGATGGAAACGTAGATCGACCGGTAAATCGAGAGCTTTGCCTTCCGGCTCAGCTCCTTCTTCACCACAACGGATCGATACTGCGTCCGCATTACTAAAGACACCGCACCGATCCGCCTGTCGATCCCACGATCCACTCTTCCCCCACTCGTGAACAAGACTCCGAGGTACTTAAACTCCTCCACTTGGGGCAAGATCTCCTCCCCAACCCGGAGATGGCACTCCACCCTTTTCCGGGAGAGAACCATGGACTCGGACTTGGAGGTGCTGATTCCCATCCCAGTCGCTTCACACTCGGCTGCGAACCGATCCAGTGAGAGCTGAAGATCTTGGCCAGAGGAATCCATCAGGACCACATCATCTGCAAATAGCAGAGACCTAATCCTGCAGCCACTAAACCAGATACCCTCAACGCCCTGACTGCGCCTAGAAATTCTGTCCATAAAGGTTATGAACAGAATCGATGACAAAGGGCAGCCTTGGCGGAGTCCAACCCTCACTGGAAACAGGTCCGACTTACTGCCGGCAATGCGGACCAAGCTCTGACACTGATTATACAGGGAGCGAACTGCCACAATAAGACAGTCCGTTACCCCATACTCTCTGAGCACTCCCCACAGGACTTCCCGGGGTACACGGTCGAATGCCTTCTCCGAGTCCACAAAGCACATGTAGACTGGTTGGGCAAACTCCCATGCACCCTCAAGGACCCTGTCGAGAGTATAGAGCTGGTCCACAGTTCCACGACCAGGACGAAAACCACACTGTTCCTCCTGAATCCGAGGTTCGACTATCCGGCGTAGCCTCCTCTCCAGTACAAATGAATAGACCTTACCAGGAAGGCTGAGGAGTGTGATCCCACGATAGTTGGAACCGCAGTGGTGAGTTATGATTTTTTCCTAATGATCTTCCTTCCTCAAAGTTTTTGAGTGACTTTTCGTCTACATTTATTAGAATAAGAGTAGAGTAGAGAGTAGAAATCTGTATAGTCATTATTTTCTTCCTCCTGTTGGAGCGTTTTTTGTTAAGTTTTCATAGCAGATACGGCACTTATTATAGTTTGTCTTTATTTTTGTATTTTCCTCTTTTAGGAGTGATTTTCGGTTATTCCCTTTTTGGAATCTTTTTTCGCTGTCTGTTTTTTGTAAACCATAGTATTTGATATACTCTGCTCTGGAGGTTAAATAGTTTTCAAAATAAAAGCTTTACTAGAATCCCATCTCTGCATCTGAGCCCCTTCCTTCGTCCAAGCCTGACAAAGGGATTGATCTCAACTCGGAGGAATACGAGACAGAAGAGTTTTTATGGTACGTTCAAGTACCCCTGAACAGAGTAGGGCGCCACAACGTCCGTCAGAACACTAGCAGTGAGACATAAGAAACACAAAACATGCAAAATAGTTGGCTTTCTTACAGTTTACTCATTATAGTTATTTAAAAAAATAAAACTTGGTAAAAAGATTTTAGTGTTTGTATAAATACTTTTTGAACATATTCAACAATTATGATAACCTTGATCATTTTGGTCACAATAACTGTGATAGGACATTTGTGTATAATTAAATTCCTAGTTAAAGGTAATATAAAACACGAGGAATAAAGAGACAAAGCTTAAATGCAATAGGAAGTTTCCAGTTCGTAGCAGTTGGGCCAGACCAAAAATGAAAGAATACACAAATCAACACCAAAACTTACACACAAGGTGTTTTTTACACTCACCTATAAGAGGGGAGGTCATGGGACACAAAGGAAGCACCTCTTTGTTTTTACCATCGGACAGTTCAGGGTTAGCATCTACGTGGCCTTCAGTAGGCATTTTGGCTGTAGTGTGGTTTTGTCCTGATGTCCCTACGTTGTCCTTCTTGCGGTAGGTGAACCCCTTCTGGAAGTCATCCCAGAACTGCAGCACTGAAAGACCCGATGTGATGACCACCACCATAAAGAAGCACATGATCTTCCAGTTGACCATGGCAACGGGCAGGATGAGGCTGTATGGAAAGTGTGAGCCTTGGTCATTATGGATGATAATAACAATCGCTCATATTTTTTATTCAGCAATTAATTTTATTCCCCTGCTTGTTCTATTAATAAATACATTTTATAGGAATTTTATTGAACATTGCTGCTTTTTAGCTACTTCCGATACAAGAGACAGATACAAATTTAAGGGAAAATCAAGGACAGTGTATTTGATTGGACAATCATGGTATTTTATTTGTTGCTTGCTTTCGTTTTTGTCATATTTTGTCACACATTATTACATATTGCCGGGCGATACAACAAAAAATGATCACAATACAAATTTTCATATCATCTTAATTGTTCTCACATTTTTAAATAGGTTTTAACCTGACAATTTTAAAGCAGCTGTACTTAAAACCAAAGCAACTAGAGATTTAGTATTAACATACAAAGTAAATAAAGCAAATTGGATAAGATCAGCATCATACAAAGAATGTAACCACATAGCCTTGCTAGTTCCTTGTGAAACTGGAAAAGTGGACTCTTACTATTATGTTGGATCCACTATGGACTGGACTCTCACAATATTATGTCAGACCCACTCAATATTCATTGCATTTGGTCTCCCCTAGAGGGGGGGGTTTACCCACATATGCGGTCCTCTCCAAGGTTTCTCATAGTCATTCACATCGACATCCCACTGGGGTGAGTTTTTCCTTGCCCTTATGTGGGCTCTGTACCGAGGATGTCGTTGTGGCTTGTGCAGCCCTTTGAGACACTTGTGGTTTAGGGCTATATAAATAAACATTGATTGATTGATTGAAAAGTACCACAAGGTACTGTAATAGAAATTGGGGGAGTGAAGGGGAATATTTCGGATTCAAACCGAATGATCAACATGAGTCCATCAACATGGATGATTTCATTGGAAAGTGATGGAAACAAAAAATAGACAAAAACACTGCACTTTTAGATGCTCAATTTCTATTGAAGGGCAATGTTGTTTGTTGGAACTTGATAAGCCGTTGTATTTAGTGTTTTGTTTTATATTTTAGTATTTAGTACACAGAGTCGATTTTAGTGTTTTTGGTTTTCATTTTCATTCAGGCACAAATTTTGCAAAGCACCAGTACAAGATCCCCATGCTTACTATGTTTTCTTACGCGAGAGCGCTTGTGTAAGTACCATTTAAGTAAATATTTCATTTTTTATTTGCAGTGCCTTATGTGCTACTGAGTCAACCGCCTGGAGGAGCATAGGAATGGCGTACTTTAGGTTCTCGATATGGGACAATTCTATTTTTCAAGAGACAGTTGAACAGTCGGGAGATTCAGGTGTGTCTGCAGAAAAACAACAGTACAAGTAAAACCACTACTGTATCAGTACTTTAAACGGCTTATCTGCCAAACACGGACACACACAAACATGCACACGCACGCACACACACAAAGTATGCTCCAACTTGCCACAACGGCAGCGGCCCGAGGGAAAATACGAGGCGTGTCTAACGAAATGAAGCCACACATAGGGGTGTCAAATGGTGGCGTTCATTTAGATGAATCAATTACAGTAATATTTTGCATGTTGTGTTTTTTCAATGTCATGCAACAAAACGATAATTGTAAAAATGAAAATGGTTCATTCGTTTAAGGATATTTTAGGGAGTGTCTGGCCCCCCTAAAAATGCCTATACACATCCATAGTCTAATAATAGTAATAATAAATAAAAAATAATAAAGACCAAAATTTGGCCTGACTGTACTACGATGAGGTGGCGACTTGTCCAGGGTGTACCCCGCCTTCCGCCCGATTGTAGCTGAGATAGGCTCCAGCGCCCCCCGTGACCCCAAAGGGAATAAGCGGTAGAAAATGGATGGAAGGGATGGATGTACTACCACCAGCGTTTGCCATGAATGCAGTAATCATTGTATTTATGAGACAATTTCCCTCTTTGTATAATCACAATTCCAAAAATACCGTAATGTAGGATCATATTAGCAAACATAAAGGAGATACATCCTGCACTGCACCTGTTATTGTGCATTTTGAGGCGGTGCTATTCTGCCATTGGATGCTTTTTTCCCAACAGTGCTGCTGGTTTATTTAAGGGTAAAACCACATTAAAAGCTATACTACACAGAGAAAAGTCCTTTATTATTTACAATATTTCTTCTCAAACAATAATACATTCAAGCTATCAGTAGGATAATTTGACATTTCCTATCTGGCAACCAAAACCTGAACAGCACCCTCACCCTAATACACACACCCTACACAACCCACAACATGAAAAACAGAATTTGTGTTATTTTGGTTGTAAGTGGACCATCCATCCATCCATTTTCTACCGCTTATTCCCTTTGGGGTCGCGGGGGCACTGGAGCCTATCTCAGCTACAATCGGGCGGAAGGCGGGTTACACCCTGGACAAGTCGCCACCTCATCGCAGGGCCAACAAATAATTTATATTATAATCAATGTCAATGGAATTGCTTCTGTAATAATGTGTGTTCTTGCTCAGACAGATGAAAAATGAGCGGGAACATTGGTTGTCACCGCTAGCACACAACTAACTTGAATAAGCATCTGCAGGTGTGTCGTCCTGCCAATTGAAACGTGTGACTGTTTGCACAGTAATTATCATTATTTTGATATTCTAATAGAAAGAGCAGTGTTGCATAATACTGTAGATCAGTGGTTCTCAACCTTTTTTCAGTGATGTACCCCCTGTGAAAATTGTTTTAATTCAAGTACCCCCTAATCAGAGCAAAGCATTTTTGGTTGGAAAAAAAGAGATAAAGAAGTAAAATACAGCACTATGTCAACAGTTTATGATTTATTAAATTGTATAACACTGCAAAATATTGCTCATTTGCAGTGGTCTTTCTTGAACTATTTGGAAAAAAAGATAGGTTTTTATTTATATTTACAAAGGATTTTTGAATTGTTGCTATTTTTAGAATATTTAAAAAAAAATCTCACGTACCCCTTGGCATACCTTCAAGTACCCCCATTTGAGAAGCACTGCTGTAGATGACTAGAGTGCTATACCGAGTTGATTTATGACGTTTTACATCCATCCATCCATCCATTTTCTACCGCTTGTCCCTTTTGGGGTCGCGGGGGGTGCTGGAGCCTATCTCAGCTGCATTCGGGCGGAAGGTGGGGACAAGTCGCCACCTCATCACAGTACCAACACAGATAGACAGACAGCAATTCATACTCACATTCACATAAGTTGTCATATCATTTATACATATTATTCAACATCAGACAAAATATTTTATTTTTTATTTTTTTATTTTAGGTTAAATAATAAATTGAAGGTTAGTGTAAAATGATGAACTTATTTATTATTGACATTTGTTTTTACTTTTGTTGTAATTTTATTTGACTATAATGTTGTCAAATTGAATTGCCTCAAACCAAAGCAATTTCGATGACTATATGACTAACCTAAAATACATTTTAGCCAACACACTGTGACTAAAACTAAATACAAATTGCAGTCAAAATTACCACATGGAGTGCCAACTGCAAAATCTACATCAAATAAAAGGAGAACTGGAAGAAGCTAAATTATTGTTCAAATATATTAAATACTGAACAACAAATATTGAAAAAACAACATATTGACTACAAAGTAATACAAGTAATACAATAACTCACAGAGACTTGGTGTACCTGTTGTCTCCCTGAAATGTGCTGTGCAGGTAATGGGTCATGTGAGCACTGAGCAGACCCAGGCTGTGAGGGCTGTGGGTGTCACTGTGGGCGTGGTGTCCTAATCATTATCATGCAGTGTACGTGTTATGCAGTGGGTTTTTTTTTTTTTAATCCTGTCCAGCTTCTTAGGCAAATCATATTATTGATGTAGATGCCCTTTTCGGCTGTACAAATTTACTTTACAAAAGAGAAGTGTGGGATACTTCTCATGTTGCCTTATTTGTATTTGACTTTATTAAATGTATTTATATTATAATTTGGTGCAGCCGGGCCAGAGCAGGAGGTGATAGAAAAAAAGGAAGACAGAGGGGGAAATTGTGGGGACAAGAAGGGGATAAGACAGAGAGACAAAAACAACAACAGCAAACACAACAATAACAACAACAACAACAATAGAGCAACATTGGCAAATAGGATATGTACAAATATGATGGTAAAAGTGATAGCAAAGAAGCAGTTAGTAAAATAAATAATAATAATACAGACATGACAATGAGCATTATTACACTGCAAATGGAGCAATACACATACCAATAGAAATAGCACTATTGATAATGAATAATACCAATAATTTACCTCTATCATCAACAATACAGTTGTTCAAATGCAGCAATACATATGTGTAATGATAACTAAATATACAAAAGAAAGCAGAAAAATGGAGGGGAAGAAAGAGAAGCCAGCTATATTAACCTTGTAGATTGTTATAGTAACAATAGGTTAAGCTTTGTCAGTGTGCCATGTTACCCAGTTTACCCTAGGGTAACAACGTTAATTTATGTTTGATGAAACATGATTATATGCATGAGTGTATGTATGTATATGTACTTGTATATGTACAATATGTGTATATGTATGTTTGTACAGTGAATGTATGTGTACAGTATGTATATATATATGTATGTTTGTACAGTGAATGTATATGTACAGTATGTATGTATATATGTATGTTTGTACAGTGAATGTATATGTACAGTATGTGTATATGTATGTTTGTACAGTGAATGTATATGTACAGTATGTAATGTATATATGTATGTTTGTACAGTGAATGTATATGTACAGTATGTGTATATGTATGTTTTTACAGTGAATGTATATGTGCATGTATGTGTATATGTATGTTTGTACAGTGAATGTGCGTGTGGATGTACAAACTTTGAGTATGTAGGTATGTACTGTATTTGTGTATGTATGTGGGAGTATATGTACTAGAGATGCGCGGTTTGCGGACACAACCGCGGAGTCCGCGGATTATCCGCGGATCGGGCGGATGAAATTAAAAACAATAAGATTTTATCCGCTCGCGGGTCGGGTCGGGCGGATTAATTAGATTTATTTTTTATTTTTTTATTTTTTTTGCGGGTGGCAGTTAAACCAATTCGGAAATATATATACATAGTTAAATGTTGTTACCCACATACGAAAAACGAGCAGGCACCTGCTGCATATGCCACAACAGAAGAAAAAAAAAGAAAAGAGATGGACACTTTTACGGAGCGGAGAAGGGACGCCTCGCCGGGGTCCGGGACCGAGGCCCCTTCCCCCGAGAGGGCCCCACCGGGAGCCGTAGCTGAGGCGATCCGCGAGAAGGGCCCGACGCACGTCCAGGGTCACTACCGCGCCCACCGCACCGACACCCCGCCTCGTCCGCTTTCGCAGTGCGCTCACGAAAGGGGTGGGGCTCACCCTGGTTGATATAGAGAGCAGGACGGTGGCCATGGAATTTCATTTAAGGTTTGTGATAAACCATCAAACTCATTCGTTAAAAGGACTCTATAGTAATATAAAGCAAATTTTTCTGGACATTATCATGCAAGAAATGTTTATTTTTGGGATCGCGATCACCGCGTAATGATTTTTAAAGGTTGCATTACATTATTAACTGTCCCATGTGATCAGCCAGTGCGATTGGAAGTCCATGCTCAATTATTGCCTCCGTAAATAAAACTTCGGCATTTATCACATCCAAAGAATCTGTTTGGGCGACGAAAAACGTTGAAAGTTTTCCACTTGTATCGCTAGCAACGGCATTAGACTTGTGTTTTTTTGTCCCAACGTGGTCTTTTACATCGCTAATTCCTCCGTGTCCGATCGAAAAATCTTGTCTGCACAAGGTGCAATTCGCGTAGTTTTCACCCTTTTTTTTTTTTTTAAATTAATATTAGATATATAACAACGGGCGGATGGCGGGCGGGTGCAGTTCTGATCAAACGTTACATCGGGTGGATGGCGGATGGTTGACGACTTTCTGACGCGGTTGCGGATGAAATAAATTGCCTATCCGCGCATCTCTAATATGTACCTATGTATGTATGTATGTATGTATGTATGTATGTATGTATGTATGTATGTATGTATGTATGAATAATGGTGTGTATGTGAGTATATGTGTATTTGTATGTACAATATATTTGACTCCCAGTGTGTGTGGGAGCCAGAGTACGGCCCCAGCAACCCAGAGAGCACAACCCACAAACAGCAGGTGTGGCGCCCAGGGAACAAGGGACCACCGGCCCCACGCAGCCAGGCCGGCCAGCTACAGGAACCCCAGAGCCCGGCCCACCGTGCCGCCCGGAAGAGCCAGTAGCAGGTCGCAGACAGACGCGCCCGGCAGAGGACAAGACACGGGAGAAGCAGGGGACAGCCAGCCCTCAAGCCAGCGAGTGACCACACACACGGGCAGAAAGGCGGGACGCCCTGCCCGAGGGGCCCAGAGACTCCCCGCAACCGGACGGGAAGACCACCCCCGCCCGACCAGCAACCAGGTCCCCACGAGCCCACCCCCCACCCCCGGAGAGCACAGCGCGGCCAGCCCCAAGCCACTCCACCCAAGTCGGCTGCTGCAGGACCGCCCAGCACGGGGCCACCGGAACCACCCACCCCACCCGCAGGGACCCCAACGATGGAGATGGAGCAACCAGCAACCGCCCTGTCGAATCCCCTCCTGAGGGAGGGGGAAAAAAATAAAATAAAATAAATAAATACATTAAAATAAAATAAAAATAAAAATAATAATAAGTGTTACAGAGGTTGAGGAGAAGGGACAAGTTGCTCCTTGAGATCACAGAAAAAAATAAGTAAGTCATTCACAAAAAAAATATCAATATACTTCCTAGTCCAAATTATTTGATTTGATAAAAATAAAAAAAAACATTTAGTGTCATACCTCCCTGTATTTGAATTTAAAGTACATGCACTATCCTCCATGAAAACCTACTTTGTATCTTTGTACCTCATACTTGCCAACCCTCCCGAATTTTCCGGGAGACTCCCGAATTTCAGCGCCTCTCCCGAAAACCTCCAAATATTCTCCGGAAAATCTCCCGATTTTCAACCGGAGCTGGAGGGGGCGTGGCCTCCAGCTCCGGCATGCGGACCTGAGTGAGGACAGCCTTTTTTCACGAGGGAGGAAAACAGGGTGACAAGAACTAAATCATCCAGACTAGAGATAAATTGTATTATTATGTTTATCTTACCTAAAAATAAATATATTTATTAATTAAAAAAAAGAAAAACTAAATACATTTTTACTATATTTTGCTAAAAACATCAAAATGTATTGTATTTTTATTTGTATTTTTTCTGACTCCTTATTACATCCAGGCATTAGAATTATACATTCAAATAAACATATTTGAAATAATTCATTTTAAATTATCATAATAATTAATTTAAAATGACCATATTTAATTATTAAAATAATTGCTTGTTTATCAACAACTTTAGCATTTTATTCATTACATTTTGAAGCTCTCAGAAGCCAAGTTATGTTATATTCCTTAAGATTTATTTATGCAAGTTTGAAGTATTAATTATCTAAACACAGTTTTGTTTGCATATTTTCAGGATGTAGATATATATATATATTAGAGATGCGCGGTTTGCGGGCACAACCGCGGAGTCCGCGGATTATCCGCGGATCGGGCGGATGAAATTAAAAAAAATTTGATTTTATCCGCGGGTCGGGTCGGCTCGGGTGGTTGAAATAAAAAACAATTTGATTTTAAATAGATTCAGGCGGGTGGCAGTTAAACCAATTCGGAAATATATATACATAGTTAAATGTTGTTACCCACATACGAAAAACGAGCAGGCACCTGCTGCATATGCCATAACAGAAGAAAAAAAAAAAAGAGATGGACACTTTTACGGAGCGGAGAAGGGACGCCTCGCCGGGGTCCGGGACCGAGGCCCCTTCCCCCGAGAGGGCCCCACCGGGAGCCGTAGCTGAGGAGATCCGCGAGAAGGGCCCGACGCACGTCCAGGGTCACCACCGCGCCCACCGCACCGACACCCCGCCTCGTCCGCCTTCGCCGCGGCCGGCGTCACGCGCAGCAGGTAAGCAGCTTACCTGCCCGCCACCCCCGTGGCCGGGGGATCGTAACAGGGGTCACTAAGCGCGCTCCGCCCGCGCAGCTTACCTGCCCGCCACCCCTGTTGCCGGGGGCGCGTAACAGGGGTCACTCCGCGCGCAGCGCGCTCACGAAAGGGGTGGGGCTCACCCTGGTTGATATATACAGCAGCTAGGACGGTGGCCATGGAAGTCGGAACCCGCTAAGGAGTGTGTAACAACCCACCTGCCGAATCAACTAGCCCTGAAAATGGATGGCCCTGGAGCGTCGGGCCCATATACCCGGCCGTCGCCGGCAGCGAGACGCGCTTGGAGGTGCGCTCAGCGCGGCTCCCATATGATTGCGCACTGGTGTGCGTCTGGGTTGTGACAGCGTGGCACGCGAATGTCTGTGCTGCATTGGATCAGTCTCCTTTCTTTAACAGGCAAAAGCTTTATAACCTCACTAATGCCTTGCATCGTCTATATTAGATATATAACAACGGGCGGGTGCGGGCGGATGGCGGGCGGATGCGGTTCTGATCAAATGTTAGATCGGGTGGATTGCGGATGGTTGACGACTTTCTGATGCGGTTGCGGATGAAATAATTGCCTATCCGCGCATCTCTAATATATATATATATATATATATATGTATGAAATACTTGACTTGGTGAATTCTAGCTGTCAATATACTCCTCCCCTCTTAACCACGCCCCCAACCACGCCCTGCCCCAACCCCGACCACGCCCCCACCCCCCACCTCCCGAAATCGGAGTTCTCAAGGTTGGCAAGTATGTTGTACCTACTTCTGTTTTGTCTAAAAGTCTAGTTAAAAAAGTATTTGATCTTGGATATGTAATCCTCTGTATTGGCATCCACATTCATTCATTCATTCATTCATTCATTCATTCATTCATTCAGCAGAGCATCAAAACAACTTCCTTGCATCTGACTATAAAAACAATTCAAACGTTGGCTTTCTTGCTGATGGGACAAACTGTACATCTGTTAGGTCATGATTGCCCCCACTTCATGTTGACTCACAGTTTGGCAAGTCAGAGTACCACACAAGGCGCTGTAGTACAGTGCCTCTTTTCTGTATTTCAACTTTGATTATCAAGACTATTAATGTCAGACTTACATTAAAAAAACATTAAACAAGCTGTAGAATCGACAGAGTACAAACTAGAAAATCATGGTGTAAAAGTGTTGTTTGTGCAAATTTAATGATTTTTACTCAAGTTAATGTTTGAAAAAATTGTAATCGTACAGAAAATACATTTACAGTATAACAGTTCACAGCATAACCCAGTTTAATGGACAACTATTAATATTTATATAATGTTTTTATGATTAGTTTTCTTTATATTTCATCATGGCGAGTCAGGGAAGTGCAATCAGGGTAGACAGATGAGGCACAATTGATAAAAAAATAAAACCATAACATAACTATTGATATATTAGTGGTGCATTCCATTTGTATGGGAATGTCGGAATTTCTAAGTTTGTAGTCGGAATTTCAACTGAAATTCCCCTCAAGGTCGGATTTCCAACTTGCAAAGTGGGAAAACTCTCACCACCCCGGAGTTGGTTTCAAAGATGGCTGCTCTGAATAAAAACAATAATATTAGCTTATACAATATCCGTTATTAGCACTCCTGATTCCATATACGATGTATTGTTGAACGTTTATATATGGTAACGTCACTGTAGCGTAAATTAAATGTATTTCATGTGGTTTATACGTTTTACATTTCTAGCAATAGCGTCTGTGTTTCCTCTTCATCCACCATGTTTGAATGCTGCAGAAATATTGCATATTTTTCCACAAGTTGATTATATTCAGTCAAGGCAAGCGCAAAAATAGCTTTCGTGGATGTGGCCATCTTGATTTCTGACCTCGTAACTGGAACGCTCACAACTCGGCTGTGACGTCATTCCGAGCGCCGACTTCCAACTTCAGAGGTAAACTGAACGCAGCATTAGCTATATGCTACATGCTAATGCGACCACAGTTTTGTTCATTTACAACGCATTATCTTTTTGCTGGCGCACTATCATAGTGTTTGCCATGAGGTATTGATACATTCTAAATCATGATGTAATGTCCAATGTGTCCAAACTGTCATGTGGAATTGCCCAACACTATGTTCTGGGGCCTGTATTATTTTGTTGTACCTGATGCATCTTGGTCGGTTGATTTGTGGTTTTGAAAATGTGTTTTATAATTTCTATGCAGATGATATTCAACTGTATCGCTCTTTCAAAGAGTTTCACTTTTTATCTAAGTTCTTGGAATGTGTATCCTGCATCAAACACTTGGTGTCTTCATTGGCAGGCAATAAGTGCACTGCCCTCCTGGACACTGGGTCTTGGTGATGCCTGATATTGTTTCTGCAGGAACTTTGCTGTAGGCTACAGTGGTGCAGCTGAGAATTGTGACTGACGCGCTGGCACCCATGAGAGGGAAAGCACTGTTCCAGTTTGTGGTGGGTGGCCATGCGGTCTCTGCATCCTTGGGGTAGACTTCCTAAGAGGAGCCATTCTGGACCTAGGCAAGAGCTCCCCATTTCTCCCGGGGGGGAAGTGGTGCAGTTGTCATCCACCACAGAGTGTTCGACATCTACTGCAGTGACAGCCAGCAGTGGAACGGCAGACGGACGAGGAGAAGCAAACTTTTGCAATGAAAGACATCTGGGTATAAAGACCTGTGAGCGTCTAAATCACCAACAGCAGGAGAGACTAGGGCAGTTGCTTTTGGAGTTTAAGGACATTTTTGCTCTGGAAGAAAGTGAAGTGGGCTTGACTCACTTCGTGCAACACACCATAAACACTGGGGAGGCTCAGCCCTTCTCCTTGCTTGCCAGGAGGCTGCTGACAGGGAGCTGGACGAGATGCTAAAAGCCGGCATAATAGAGCCCTCTGATAGCCCGTGGGCCTCTGCTGTGGTGATGGTGCCCTAAAAGAACAGCTCGGAGATACATTTTTGTGTCGACTCCAGACCGCTGAACAAAGTTACCAGAAAGGACTTACCCCCCTTGCCAGGATTGACGAGTCCTTAGACTTGGTGGCAGGGTCTGCATGGTTTTCCTCATTTGACCTCGGGAGTAGGTACTGGCAGGTCCCACTTTCACCTGAGTCCAAGCCAAAGACTGCCTTCTGCACCACTGGAGGACTGTATTAGTTTAAAGTAATGAGCTTCGGCCTGTGTAATGCCCCAGCCACATTTGAGAGGTTGCTGGACAGTGTTCTAGGGTGCTTGGTCTACCTCGACGATCTGTCAGCCTGCCAGCCTGGACGCACTGTAGGAAGTATTGTGGAGAGTGGCAGCCGCAGGCCTGAAGCTCCTTCCTGACAAGTGCCACTTTATGAGGAGGGAAGTGGAGTTGGGTTTTTTTCAGCACGCTTGAAGGAAAGATCCATTCTTTCAAGAGCTGGCCCACAGCTGCCGACTTTTAGAGGAGGTTTGTGAGAGGACTTTTTTCTGTTGCGAAACCCTCTTCAACCTGTTGTGGAAAGATTGAAACTTCAACTGGAATAAAGAATGTCAACGCAGCACTGCTCTCTATCTTGGACACGGACGCCAGTAGGGTTGGGAATTGATAAGATTTTTCCAGTTCCGATTCCACTTTCGATTCTGCTTAACCATTCGGTTACTTAACGGTTCTCTTATCATTTCTTATTTGGAAAAAACTGAAAAAAAGGTGGATTAGCCTCAATTGTGTTTAGTTTAGAGGTAACTTGATTTCACAAAGCCCAAAGTAAGGTCACATATGTACCATAAAAGAAAAAAATGAATAAAAATAAATATTCTTCTTTAGAATTTAACAAAATAAATCATGTGGAACTTACACAAGAATTTAGTAACATGTGATATGAACTCATTACATGCTAAATGAAATATGTCAAACATTGACTTGTTATAATTTTGATGATTATGGCTTACAGTTTATGAAAACCTCAAATTTAAAATCTCAGGAAATGTGGGGTTTCAAAAAGTGTTCACCACAAAACACATTACCTCACAAATGCCTGAATCTATAAATGGAGCCCCAAACGTGAAAAAATTACATAAATAAATACGAATATATTTTACTAAGGGGCAGCACGGTGGAAGAGGGGTTAGTGCATCTGCCTCACAATACGAAGGTCCTGAGTAGTTGTGAGTTCAATCCCGGCCTCGGGATTGAACATGCAAACTGTGTGGAGTTTGCATGTTCCCCCCTTGTGACTGCGTGGGTTCTCTCCGGGTACTCCGGCTTCCTCCCACCTCCAAAGACATGCACCTGGGGATAGGTTGATTGGCAACACTAAATTGGCCCTAGTGTGTGAATGTGAGTGTGAATGTTGTCTGTCTATCTGTGTTGGCCCTGTGATGAGGTGGCGACTTGTCCAGGGTGTACCCCGCCTTCCGCCCAATTGTAGCTGAGATAGGCTCCAGCGCCCCCTGCGACCCTGAAGGGAATAAGCGGTAGAAAATGGATGGATGGATGGATATTTTACTAAATGTAATTAACATGCACCTGGGGATAGGTTGATTGGTAACACTAAATTGGCCCTAATGTGTGAATGTGAGTGTGAATGTTGTCTGTCTATCTGTGTTGGCCCTGCGATGAGGTGGCAACTTGTCCAAGGTGTACCCCGCCTTCCGCCCGATTGTAGCTGAGATAGGCTGCAGCGACCCCCGCGACCCCAAAGGGAATAAGCGGTAGAAAATGGATGGATGGATGGATGGAAACAAAAGTCATTACATAATTTATTGTGACATTTTATGTATCTATTTAACTTAAATATTTCACAATTAAATGTAAATATTGCACATATTAATACTTTACAATTTGTTTTTGAAAGACTGGGCTCTTGCTGATTACACTTTTTGAATATATGTAATTTAGTTCTTTAGGTTAGTCCCTGCTGAGAGCATACATCAAACCAAAGAAGGGTGCCATAGCAGTTGGAAAGTCACGTACTCAGTCTAGAACAAGTTATTCAAGTATAACAGCGGAGAAATAAAAATAGTTGGGTTTGACTGAACGGTGGCATTGTCATCCTCAATAACTGTCAAGATTCCCATCTTCATTCTGTTGCCAAGGTTTTTTTCTGAGTCGGTCGGTGTCTTGTCAGAGAAAAAAAATACAGTCAAAATCAATATTTCACAAGTAAACAGCAACTGACTTGACAAACATTGTATGCAGACCTTCTTGCTCGAGGACAGGTTCTTCATTTTGTCACTATTCCAGCTACTTTGACAACAAGAAGAAAGGAGAGGTGAGATATTTGTCTTTTAGTGATATGACTGGCAACATTTCAATTATCCATCCATCCATCCTTTTTATACCGCTTGTTCCTTTCGGGGTCGCGGGGGTTGCTGGAGCCTATCTCAGCTGCATTCGGGCGAAAGGCAGAGTACACCCTGGACAAGTCACCATCATTTTGTTTAAAAAGCAGATCTCTGTTATGTATCGACAAGGGGGAAGGAGACGGCACGACAACAGGAGGCACTGCGGCACATCCTCTCGGAGGCCTTCAACAGGGCAGCACGGGCAGTCTTCCAGATTTGGCGGCATCTCTTGATGTGTTTGCGAGAGGACGAGACAGCTGCTTTGATCTCCTGTTGGGGAAACATCGGGGGATGGTAGCCAATGGAGCACTGAAATGGGGACAAACCAGTAGCTGAGCTCTTCATTCAGTCGTAGGCGAACTCGACCCAGGACAGATACTTGCTCCAGGAGGAGGGTTGGCGGGCGGAAATACAGCACAGCATGGTCTCCACAATCTGGTTCGCCCTTTCCGCTTGCCCGTTACTTTGGGGGTGGTATCCAGAGGTAAGACTGACCGTAGCCCCAATCCCCTTGCAGAAGGCCTGCCACACCCGGGACGTGAACTGGGGGCCACGGTCAGAGACAATGTCCATGGGAATACCATGCTGCTTGACTACGTGGAATGCGAGGAGGTCCGCCGTTTCGGACGAAGAGGGGAGTTTAGGCAAAGGTATAAAGTGTGCGCCCTTGGAGAAACGATCAATAATAGTGAATATGGTGGTGTTACCTTGGGAAGGGGGAAAAACCGGTGATGAAGTCCAGGGCTATGTGTGACCAAGGACGACTGGGGACGGAAAGAGGGCACAGCAGTCCCGCCAGCGGCCTGTGGGAAGACTTAATGCAAGCACAGGTACTGCATGCGGCGATAAACTCACGCGAATCGATGGCCATAGATGGCCACCAGAACCGCCGACGGATGAAAGAGAGAGTGCGCTGGAATCCCGGATGGCAGGAGAAGACGCTGGAATGCCCCCAGTCCAGGACTCTGGTACGTAGCTCTTGGGGAACAAAAAGCTTGTTGGGGGATCCCCCCCTGGTCCGGGATTAGTCTGCAGGGCGGCCCAAACCTTCTTTTCCACTTCCCAGGTGACCATGCCGATTATTCTGGCGGGAGGGAGGATGGGTTCCTCAGGGGTGGTGCAGGCGAGCTCCTCAGAGAACTGTCGGGATAGGGCATCATTCTTGGTGTTGAGGGAACCTGGACTGAAAGAGAGGACATAATCAAATCGCCCGAAGAATTGTGACCATCGGGCCTGTCGGTCGTTGAGCCTCTTGGCTGACCGGATATGCAGGAGATTGCGGTGGTCCGTAAGGACCTGAAACTGGTTTTGGCCCCCTTGAGCCAATGTCTCCACTCCGGCAAAGCGTCGTGGACTACCAGTAATTCACGGTTACCAGCATCATAGTTCCGTTCAGCGGGGGTAAACGGCTGGAGAAATAAGCACATGGGTGGACGCTGTTGTCCCACTTGGAGCGTTGGAAGAGTACTGCCCCGATTCCAGAGTTGGATGCGTCCACCTTCACAATGAAAGGACAGTCAGGGTCTGGGTGAACAAGGACAGGCGCAGAGACGAAACTCCTCTTGAGGCTCCAGAATGCCATCCCGGCTTCTCGATTGTACTGAAACGGCACGTTGATTGAAGTGAGAGCATGGAGGGACAAGTTATACAAGCGGCTGGATGGAAGGACAGCGTTGGGGAGCAGATCGATCGCACAGTCGTAGGGTCTGTGGGGAGGAAGGGACAGAGCTTGTCCCTTGCTAAATACTGCTGCTAGGTAATGGTAAATCTCAGGGACTCGGGAGAAATCTGACAGGGGTGAGGCTGGTTTGGATTTGCAAGGGAGAACCACTGCCGATCTGAGGCAGTGTGCGTAGCAGTGGGTGCTCCATGCCAGGATCTTGCCAGTAGTCCAGGAAATGTGGGGGTCGTGTTGACACAACCAAGACCGGCCAAGAATGAGGGGGGGCCACTGGGGCGTCCAGTACCCAGAGGCTGATGGTCTCCCGCACCTCCGTCGTCGTCACGTCATGTCATTGCTGCTTTGCGAGCAGAGGAGCATGTTCAGTAGCACACAATCACGGAGTACTTACAAGCAGACACTGCGTGTAGACAGAAAAGCGAGAACGGACGGATTTTGGCCTAAAAACTAAAGATAAAGGTGAAGTTATAACACTGAAACGCCCACCGGAAGAGGTGCTTTAAGACAGCTAGCCGGAACATCCATTCGCAGTCGGCAGTGTTTTAGCTACTTCTAAATCACTAATGCTTGCCTCCATGGCGACAAATAAAGTAAGTTTCTTACAAGTATCATCCCTGCAGGACGAGGAATAGCTAAACATGCTTCACTACACACCGTAGCTCACCGGTGTCAAAATGTGAACAAACGCCATTGGTGGATCTACACTTAACATTCACTGTAATGATATCAAGTACAGGAACATATCTAATCGATACTACTATGATTATGTCGATATTTTTGGGCCGGTACCAAAATATTGGTTTTGGGACAATACTATAAGTGAGAGTGCAAAAACACAATGCAATTGCAAACGTTAATGCAACAGAGCGCCATGATGAGTGTCTGTGTGCGACTTTCAATGTCTACAGTCTGTTCCCTCTTGACATTTTTTGTTCGATCAGTTTGTCAGTTGTTCGTTTGCAATTTTTACCGTCAAGTTGCTTTCGCAAAGATGGAGCAAGAAAAATCTTTGTACAAATTATTGCAATTTTGTCTGTTTTTTTAAAGAAAAAACTAAATGTTTGACAACAGGGTGTGAAATCAAAAAAGAGAAAAAAGTTGTGTCAGGGTACAATACTTTGGTTAAGTTATATTAGTAGTGCAAACTACTCCCACCCCTCATATAGAACTACAACATTTTTAATAATAAACTCATATTTATAGGACTACATATCTCTGGACTGCAGAAAGGGTTAAATCTACTTCTGTGCATATTAAAAACATCTACTCACCAGGCATGTGAATTTTCTAAATTTTGCCTTAATGAACAGGGGCGTACCTCCAAGTGCTGGAGCCTTCTTGTGGGGGAGTACATCAGACGTCTAAAAGAGAATGGGAAAAAAGCAATGGATCTAAATAATAGCAATAGTTAAAGTTGCTTAGGGTACTTACTTGATCATTAAGTTGTTCTAAAACGGTCTTCAAGTCTTCTCCTTATGCCCAACTGCGTGCTCTGTCCAGCCTTATCATTTTTGGTGCATACTCATCCAAAAGGGATAATAATGTGCTCATCAAATTACTATGAGGAAGCCTGAAGAACACTGCACAAACTTAAAGAAAATAGTCAACAATAATAAATATGGAAAGAAAAAATAGGATCATGTATTGGGGATGATAAGAACTCACCTGCTCAGGCATAAACATCCATCCATCCATCCATTTTCTATCGCTTGTCCTGTTCGGGGTCGCGGGGGTGCTGGAGCCTATCTCAGCTGCATTCGGGCGGAAGGCGGCGTACACCCTGGACAAGTCGCCACCATCGCAGGGCCAACACAGATAGACAGACAACATTCGCACTCACATTCACACACTCGAGCCAATTTAGTGTTGCCAATCAACCTCAGGCATAAACAATGCAAAGAATATATAGTCCTCTTGAGTTCAGTTGAGAGTGGGCTGTAAAAAGAGGATTTGTTTTGAGAACCTCAGCTGATAACTCAACAAGTCCCTCTGTAAATGATTGATAGATGTGAGTTTGTAGAATAACCCTAATTGATGGCCCACAAACACACACACACACACACACACACACACATATATATATATATATATATATATATATATATATATATATATATATATATATATATACAAACCCCATTTCTATATGAGTTGGTAAATTGTGTTAGATGTAAATATAAACGGAATACAATGATTTGCAAATAATTTTCAACCCATATTCAGTTGAATATGCTACAAAGACAACATATTTGATGTTCAAACAGATAAACTTTTTTTTTTTTTTGCAAATAATCATTAACTTTAGAATTTGATGCCAGCAACACATGACAAAGAAGTTGGGAAAGGTGGCAATAAATACTGATAAAGTTGAGGAATGCTCATCAAACACTTATTTGGAACATCCCTCAGGCGTGCAGGCTAATTGGGTGCCATGATTGGGTATAAAAACAGCTTCCCAAAAAATGCTCAGTCTTTCACAAGAAAGGATGGGGCGAGGTACACCCCTTTGTCCACAACTGCGTGAGCAAATAGTCAAACAGTTTAAGAACAACGTTTCTCAAAGTGCAATTGCAAGAAATGTAGGGATTTCAACTTCTACAGTCCATAATATCATCAAAAGGTTCAGAGAATCTAGAGAAATTACTCCACGTAAGCGGCATGGACGCCCCTGCTTATTTCAGCAAGACAATGCCAAGCCATATTCAGCACGTGTTTCAACAGCGTGGCTTTGTAAAAAAAAGAGTGTGGGTACTTTCCTGGCCCGCCTGCAGTCCAGACCTGTCTCCCATCGAAAATGTGTGGGGCATTATGAAGCGTAAAATACGACAGCGGAGACCCCAGACTGTTGAACGACTGAAGCTCTACATAAAACAAGAATGGGAAAGAATTCCACTTTCAAAGCTTCAGCAATTAGTTTCCTCAGTTCCCAATCGTTTATTGAGTGTTGTTAAAAGAAAAGGTGATGTAACACAGTGGTGAACATGCCCTTTCCCAACTACTTGTTGCAGCCATGAAATTCTAAGTTAATTATTATTTGCAAAAAAAAAAATTAGATTTATGAATTTGAACATCAAATATCTTGTCTTTGTTGTGAATTCAATTGAATATGGGTTGAAAAGGATTTGCAAATCAATGTATTCCGTTTATATTTACATCTAACACAATTTCCCAACTCATATGGAAACGGGGTTTGTATATATATATATATATATATATATATATATATACATATATATATATATATCAGGAAATCCGTTTAGTATCGAGAAAGTTATGGTAGATTAAGTGCGCTGACACTTCACTGGGCCTTTCATTAGATGGTAATGTCCACCGGTTCAAGATGGCGGCCCCACGGCTCGTCAGCGCCTTTTCGTCCACTTTCTCTGATGTCATCGAGCTGCACCCTGAATGACTTCACATCCGCGTACAGCTTCCGGCATACCCATGTGTTTACTCAAAATATGAACAATTATTGTAACGTATAACGTGTAACATTGTAAACTCAGTAATTGTTTACTTTCTATTCAAAGTATGGGGAAGCTGAATGTGGTGGTGTTGAGATATCTGTCCCGGGATGACTTCCGCGTCCTCACGGCGGTAAAGTACACTGTTATATTCGGCTGTGTCCGCCTCGCTCGGGGGTTAGCTTCGGCTAAGCTAATTTTGGTCGCCAAATAGTGAAAATGGATGGATGGATAGTTAGACGCCTTAAAATGGTTGTTTTAGCTACACAATGCTACATTTGCCTTACCATGACATGGTGTGTTCTCTATCGTTAATGTTAATTTTTAAATGATACTGTAGGTTTTTGATTGATTGATAGGAACTTTTGTTAGTAGATTGCACAGTTCAGTACATATTCCGTACAATTGACCACTAAATGGTAACACCCCAATAAGTTTTTCAACTTGTTTAAGTCGGGGTCCACGTAAATCGATTCGTGGTACCACGGTTTTTGTTATTAGTTCAGAAAACAGATTCGTATGAAGACCAACAAATATTCTCATAGGAAACCATGAAAATCCAATTTAATCCGTTACAGACACCCACAAACAGTAACACACAAAGTTTTTCTATAGAATAATTAATGGTTTGTCAAATTCGTTTTCACTGAGGGCCCTAAGAGAGCCGCTCGTAACACAGATTATACCAGGGGTGTCAACTCGTTTTCATTGAGGGCCACATCGCAGTTATGGTTGCCCTCAGAGGGCCGCTTTTAACAATGAGTTATATATATATATATATGTGTGTGTGTGTGTGTGTGTATTTATGTATATACATGTATATGTGTGTGTATATATATAAACATATATAAAGTACATTAACAATATATTTTTTTACATAAGCTGTAAAAAAAGATTATACTTTAAAAACTGGCAGCTCAGTCACCAGAATTTTACAGTAAAAGCAGTGGTTTTTTTGTAGCATATAAAAAAATTGAATGAATGGAATGGAAAAACAATACTACTGTTTTTAGCGGTAAAATTCAAGCAACAGAGCTGCAAGTTTTTTACCGTAAAATCTTTTTTACCGGTAATGTTTTTTTTGTTTGTTTTTTAATGTTTTAGTGTCTTACTGTATATGGAAAAAAAACAGTACCAAAGTTGATTTTACGGTTAAAAAAAACTCAGTCAGCGGAATTTAACCGCAAAATATATTGTCAATTTTACAGTCTACAATTTGATTGGTAATTTGTTTTGAAATCATAGGTTTAGCAGATATTTAAGTACGGTATTTAAAAAATATATTTTTGTAATACATGATAGTAGAATATTTGGATTGTGATAATATTGAATTTTAAAAGATATGCAATTGCATGCAGTGCATGCTTTTTATTGTCAAAAGAGAAAGAACAAATATATTTAGTAAGAAAAGATGACGCATTTTATTAACGCATACTATTTCCAGGCTTTCGCGGGCCACATAAAATAAAGTGGCGGACCCGATTTGGTCCCCGGGCCTTGAGTTTGACACCTATGGATTATACAATATATGAATATAAAGGTATAATCGTTGCATGTTTTCACACAATTTCTTATGCGTTTGGGATATTTTTTACTAACAAATTGATGGAAGGAATTTGCTTCAAAATCATTAATTTTTAATAACAAAAAAATGCTTGAAGTATTGTGTTGTATGATAACATTAAAGTTTAAGATATATGCAATTGCATCCAGGACATTTTTGTCTGTCAAAATTGAAAGAACAAATACATTTTGCAAGAACAATAAAGTTCTCTATTGACAAACATTATCTCCAGGTTTTCACAGGTCACATATAATAATAATGTGGCCTTCACTTTGACATACAGTATGTGGTTTATAGGGAGAAATAAATGGAAAATGCATGTAAGTGAACATTTAACACACCTTTTACCTTTTGGAGCTTAGTTGGCGAAGTTATTTTTTGAATTCCATAGTGTTTCTTATAATCTTTATCAATGAGTGTAAATCTGACCAATCTAAGTCTATGAGCACAAACGGATGAAACCTACTCGGGTGAGAGGCGAAACGTCTTCTAAGACAAACCAAACAGTCCAGTTGCAATCGATTGAATGCCCTGAGAAAATACAGTGGTTAATTTCTACCTGACCCAATTATAAAATAAAAACATTTTTCTCCACCTTCTAATGTCTGTTCATTTAGGTTGAGATGGGAATGAAGAACCATGAGATTGTTCCTGTGAGCCTCCTCTCTTCGATTGCCAGCCTCAAACACGGCGGCTGCAACAAGATCCTTCGAGAGCTCGTCAAACATAAACTTGTGGCCTACGAACGCACCAAGAGTAAGCTTTAATGGTGTTAAAACACGTTCCAGTCCAAGTTGTAAGAATGATTGATGGTACATTGAAGGTGTAATATTTCTTCAATGTGTTGTGTGCTTGTTTTGTCTCATTTAATCAGCTGTGCAGGGCTACAGGTTGATTTATGGAGGATATGACTACCTAGCCTTGAAGACCTTGTCCTCCAGAGATGTGATCACTTCAATCGGAAATCAGATCGGAGTAGGGAAAGAATCAGGTATACTTATTACATGTGCAGTCAATGGCTCAGCTCAAAATGATTTATTTTAAATACATTTTTGTCATTTTACACTCACTTTTCTAAATAAAGGGAACTCGAAAAATGTCAATATTGGCTTTATTTTAACAGAATATCTTACAATACATTAAACATATGTTTCCTATTGCACTCAGAACAATTTTAGAAGGTTAAAATATAAATTAAAAGGCATTAAACACATTAGGCTTTTGTTGTTGCACTCAAAGAACAATTTTCCATTTTACATATAATCTGCCATAATCAAGGATTAGGTTAGAATAGAACACACAGTTTTACTGATATTATATTCAGTTATTCATGATTTATGGTTGCCACTCATGATCTGTGCTTTAAGAAAAATACAATTATTAATAAGTACTAAAAACAAAACTATGGATAAAACTACACAGATAAGCCATGTAGCAGGTAAAGCACACATTGTTAAAGATAAAACACAAATCGTCGGAATTTGTTACAAAATGTAGTCATTTCACTTGCACTATTTAACGTTAATTGTGCGTTCTTAACTCCGCTACTATTTGGCATCAAGCTAAGCAGCCGTCTGCGTATCTACATGTGCACAGCAGAGGAGCTGGTTAACTTATGAGAGTAGCGTACAGTATGTGTGTTTGCGAGAATTACAACGTGTTGGCTGAGTGACGTCAGTGAGTGAGTGGGCGTATAAATAGAGAGAGAGAGTGCGTGCACTGCGCAGTAGAAAGATGAACGGGTCCGGTTGTGTCCTGCAAAACTAATAATAAAGAAACCAGGTTGTCACGAATCGGTTGTCTTGAATTCTGACCCGAAAGCGTAGCTTAGCAGACCCATTGCCGGGTAAAGTGAAGGGTGTTACCCCCGACAAAAACATCCGCTCTGGAAGGGAACATCTGCCCTGTGCTCCTGGACTACGGTCTGCATGGGAGCCGAACAGCAGGACAGGTGTAACAACTACATTATTACATGTCACTCTTTATAACTCCTTGAATGCTTGTTATTTAAATGTTTACCTAAGTTTGAAGCAAAGGTGGTAATCCTAATCGCCATGTTTGGCGAGGCGTGTTTTAAAGCCACACTTGCAACGCGGCGCCTCGCTGTTTAAAGTTTCACCTTCATAGTTAGTTTTGAAGCCCAAATACCTTCATATAGTGTTTCACTTACCCCCTTTATTAACCAGTAGAATTTTATTTTTTTTCTATTCTTCCTCTCAACGATGTTATTGCTTTATGCAGTTTGTGTGTGCGTTTTGACACCCTCAACATCAAGCGCCTCGGCTCTGTAGTCACCACCGCACAGCGGCATTCGAATGAAAGAACCGGTACCGGTATTTTTCAAAGACAGTATAGTACCGATTTCAATTCAATAGTATCGCGGTACTTAATTACTGTATACTGTACAACCCTACACCATACCTGCCAACTACTCCGGTTTTCCCGTAATTAGTACGGTTTTCATCAACCTATTCCGGGTTACGGTTGCAGTGATAAAAAATAAGGTTTTTCATTAATTAAATTTTTTTTTTTTTTTAAGTCTTATTCACGAAATCACGTAACAACAATGACAATCGACACTGCTTCCCGTAACTTCCTATCGAGCCATTCCGAATGCCATGCGCGAGGCTATAGCACCGCTGCCAAGCACGAGGCACCAGTTGCCCATTGTTTCCAAACGAGCGAACGATCATGGAATCAGCCGGAGAAAAATCGCAAATGAGTCTTAAACCGAAAAGAAAACTGCAGTCATTCCGTGAAGAATATTCAAAAGCCTATCCGGGAATAATTATCCGTTCCAAAAAGGGTGAAAACTACGCGAATTGCACCTTGTGCAGACAAGATTTTTCGATCGGACACGGAGGAATTAGCGATGTAAAAGACCACGTTGGGTAGGGCTGGGCGATAAAACAATAACAATATATATCGTGATAGACATGTGATCAATATCAATAGAAAATGGGGTCGATAGAACGTTCGATAATTTCACTGAGTTCTGTTGGAAAAAAAATAGGAAGAACTGCCGAGCCGGACCCACACGGCATTCTGGGGGGTGTAGACAGAGGAAGGGCTTTGGCCTCTCAACCTATCACGTCCGAGCCTGAACCGCAAGGCATTCTGGGAAATGCTAACAGGGAAAAAAAAAAAAAAAAAAGCAACAACGGCGAGCTGACGACTAGGAGTGAAACAAAACGGGAAAATATGGCGTCACATTAGTGCCAAAAATCCGAGCGCATAAAAATTGTTATCGCGCACTGATTCTCCACTTCGTGCGCGCGCGCGACACCCTTTTGGCGCTGATTCTCCACTTAGTGCGCGCGCGCGACACCCTTTTGCGAGAAGACAACAAATACCATAATCACATCTTTCAGCCAGAACTGGTCCACCAGCAATAACATCCAACCATAACATTATTTCATATTTTCACTTCTTCTTGAATATTTGATTTCTAATTTATGGAATTTCTTTTGATTCAGCCATAAAATTAATGAAATAATCTTTGAATTTTGTTTTTAAAATGTTAAAAATAGCCTTTTAATAATGTATTCTGAAACAGTTTAAAACAATCAGAGAACTGACTAACACTGACCCTACACAACTATGTTGCACAATTAAGTCTTTTTTTTTTTAAAGTGAAATAGGTAATTTCAATAGGTACAGCATCCTATGTCATATCTACGTGTAATAAGATTTGTAACAAGGCAAACCATTTGTAAATTGGTCGAAAATTAGAGCAAGTTATGGTAATTTAATTAGTACATGTACCATTGACATCAATGTAATGATTGAGGCTAGCTGTCCGAGGTAAGATGGCTACAACGTTGCTACGCTGGAGAATGATTGGTCATATGAAAAATGCTCAGACCCAATCAGAAAGGAGGGGCCGTCTAAGCATACCCGCCCCCAAAGTGCCAAAAAGAAACACGACAGCGCGAGGAGAGATGCCAGGACTACACAGAGAGCGCACAGACCGAGACGGCGCGCGCGCAGAAAGGCACCGCGCGCGCGCAAAAAGGCACCACGCGTGCGCAAAAGGGTGTCGCGCTCGCGCACTAAGTGGAGAATCAGCGCGCGATAACAGTTTTTATGCGCTCGGATTTTTGGCACTAATGTGACGCCATACGAGTGGAACAGCACCGAAGCGGCAACAACAGACCACCATCGAGAGGTACTTGGCAGCAGTGCCATACGACAAAAATTCAAAACGTTATAAAGAAATAACGGATGCAGTGGTCGATCAATTAGCGAAGGACATGCTACCTACCGTACTTATATTTAAAATAAAAGTATTTAAATTCAGCCTTTTTTCTCCTGGTCTTTATTTAGAATAGGTTGTTTTTTTAATCAATAATTATCGATATCGACTGATATGAAACACTTATATCGTGATACATTTTTTAGTCATATCGCCCATCCCTAACTTTGGGACAAAAAAACACAAGTCTAATGCCGTTGCTAAATTTGGATTTTAGCCACAAAAAGGTAATGACACCAATGTTATCTATTGGAATTGTTTAGTACTGTTATACTGTTAAAAGTGTTTATACTATTTATGCTTTCAAGTCCAAGTTGAAGAAATCTTGTTAAGTGTTGACAGCATAACTACCAAAATACAGAAGTATGTCCTTAATATTTTTGCAGTACTATTTCTGTTGAAAAGTTAAAATGATTACATTAGAGATGTGATGTGCCACTTTTCAAGTGTCTGATGGCTTAAATTAATTTTCATAAATTTTTCATATTTTGAATTCTTTTGAAAGGCTTACAAAAAAACTACATTTGAATTGTAATTCCATGCTATTGACAGGACTATTAATTTTAATGAAGTTAGCTTACCATATTTACAGTATGATAATTGTGATAGAAATGTGAATTTTAGGCACAGAATATTTTTTACAATTGAACAAGGCAGTAGATTATACAAGCTTGGACAGAAAGTTAATGACACCAATTTTTTTTTTTATGGAATTGTTTAGTACTGTTTTACCATTTGTTTACTGTAAAAAGTGTTTATACTGTTTATACTTTCAATTAACAAATTGAAGTCTTGTGAAAGGTTGACAGGATAACGGGCATTAACTGTCAAAATAATTTCAAACTATTGAAGTTAGCTTACAGAATAAACATGTCAATCAACCCATATGATTTTTGCTGTAATATTTTTGTTTTGAAAAGTCACTGTGACTGATAGAAAAATGATGGTTTTAGCAACATTTTAACCTGTCTGAATGCTAATAATCATTTTGCGTCAGGGGGCAAACCCCCCACCAGGACTTTGTCCTGGACCTACCGGGGCCTGCGGCCCCTGGACCCTGGCTACTAGGTTTTTCTGATTTCAAAAGTTGGCAGGTATGCTACACCCATGTTAAAAGCACAACAATCAGGTGAAATAAGCTGTGGCCATTGGCCGCATTAAAGAGGTTGTTATTATAGACAATGTTATAACATAACATTTTTGTGGCCACTAACAAAGGTTTGACTGTATTACAAACAGCACTTCGAAGTATACATACTGTTTCATATTTACCACTGACAGTGTCACACAAAACTGCACTATTATATCTGTTAAGGATAGATGCAGGTCCAGCTAACTAAGCTGATCCTTTTTGTGCACGTGTATCTTAATTGTTTCAGATATTTATATTGTGGCGAGTCCAGATGGGGAACAGTATGCCCTGAAGCTTCACAGATTGGGTCGTACCTGCTTCAAGAACCTAAAGAATAAGAGAGATTACCACAAGCACAGGAAGAACATGTCTTGGCTCTACCTCTCTCGCCTCTCCGCCATGAAAGAGTTTGCCTATATGAAGGTAATAGAAACCAAGGCTTGCTTTCTTAGTTTATAACAAATATGTGTCAAGTGTAAGTGTGGTTTAATATAGCAGCGTTCTCTTCCCCTAGGCACTTTACGACAGAGGCTTCCCTGTGCCAAAGCCTGTGGACTATAACAGGCATGCAGTAGTGATGGAGCTCATCAATGGATATCCACTGTATGTAAAAACCATTATATTTCCTTACTTGAATTGAAGTCAGTCTCTTTACAGATTCTCAATTTTGATTATTTCCCTTCTCCTTAGGTGTCAGGTGCACGAACTGCAAGATGCGGCGGCCTTGTACAGCGAGTTCATGGAGCTCATCATCAAACTGGCCAATCACGGCCTGATTCATGGAGATTTTAATGAGTTCAATCTGATGCTCGATGACCAGGACCACATTACTATGATTGACTTCCCTCAGATGGTGTCCACCTCTCACACTAATGCTGAATGGTATGAGCCAGTGTCTGCATGTACAAAATTAGCAAACATCTCAAATGTACCTTCCGTAAAACCTTTTTTTCATGGCTGTAGGTATTTTGACCGTGATGTGAAATGCATAAGAGACTTCTTTGCCAAACGATATCATTACGAGAGCGAGCTCTTCCCAACCTTCAAAGATATCAGGTAATGTCTCACTGGTAAATAAAATATGACTCGAATGCTTTAAATACAAATGCAACATTATTAACTAGCATATTTTGGAGAGCCTTTAAACATACATCTATCATATTGGTATGTGCTTATATAATGTTGCTATTACATAGCTATCCATGTAGCACTTTATAGTGTTTTTAAAAAAAAAAAGTTTTAACCTTTTTATTGTGGTTGCGTGACAAGATGTTTTTAGTTTAGCAAATAGTTTTCAATAACAATAGGCTTATTGTTGCCCTAAACAAGATTTTATTTGTTTCCCCCGATTTCGGTCATTAATATTACTTGTGTAACACTCTAGAGCAGGGGTGGGCAATTAGTTTTTACCGGGGGCCGCATGAGCAACCTGAGCACTGCTGGAGGGCCACACTAACAATATTTCAATTACGTTTTGCCCAAATTAATTTGGATATACCATAAGATAAATAATAATAATAAAAATAATTTCATTTAGCCTAACTTAACTTTATACAAAAGCAGATTGCTTTTGATGGTTTTATTTTTAACACTGTCTTGCACAACACATCTTGATGTATAATACAATGCAAAAATGTCAATTTGTGTCACTTTATCCTGCATCCTCTTTAAAAGTCCAACATTTTTCCCCGTCAGATTTGGACAACGATCTATGGTCACACCTGCCAGCTTGTCCCATTTCAGTCCTAACATGTCCAAACACGCATTTACCTATGTGAACAAGTCATTACCTGTGGTTGTCTCTTTAATTGACTGCATGGCTGCCAGCTCCTCCGTGATTTGAAAGTCTGCAGTTATCCCACGTAAGAAGATGAGCAGCTGTTCGGTGTTACGTACATCGCAGCTTTCATCCAAAGCCAGCGAAAAACAGTCAAAGTCGGCCATTCTGTTCTTCAGCTGAAGCTCCAAGTTTCCAGCGATGGTCTCAACCCGCCTCGTTACAGTGCGTCGGGAGAGTGGCACGTTCTCAAATGCGCCCCTCTTCTCCGGGCATATCAGCGCAACAGAGTCCAATAAGCACTCCTTAATAAACTCTCCGTCAGAAAACGCCTTACTTTTTCTGGCGATTTTGTGAAAAATTACAAAACTTGTCCTGATGGCTGCATCTCTGGGGGTGTGAAATTTGGCAAAAAAATCCTTGTTGGGTTTGCAGTTTTATCATCAATGCATCAGCTTCCCTTGCGCGCGCTTCATCAGACAGTTTCCGGTATTTTTCCTCGTGCTTCGTCGTGTAGTGGCGATTCAAATTATATTCTTTAAACACAGCAAACTGTGTACCACAAATTAAGCACACGGCTTTAGCTTTAATTTCTGTAAAGAAATACTTGGCAGTCCATGTCTTGTTGAAAACACTGCATTCGTCATCAACTTTTCTCTTTTTAGCGTCTCGGGGATAACCGGGCATCACTTGTCGCTGTGCACCTTCACTCACAGGTTACATACGGACATACGCCCATAAATAACACTTTTCAAAATAAAAGCAGCACAGTTGTATTGCACGCACGACATAGATGTTTTTTTAAATTTATTTAGTAATTTGTGATTACCACTGTTCACATTTACTCACAATCGCGCACGAGCATACGTCCACACGGAAGTAATACAAATAACGCTTTTCAAAACAAAAGCAGCACCGTTGTATTGCACACTCGACATAGATACTTTTTTAAATTTATTTTGTAATTTATGATTGGCCTCACGCGGGCAGGGACGCCCCCCGGGCTGCCGAATGCCCAGGTCTGCTCGAGAGCACTGGTTCTTAACTTTGTTAGAGGTACGCAACCCCACCAGTTTCACATGCGCATTCACCAAACCCTTCTTTAGTGAAAAAAAATATATATTTTTTTTCAAATTCAAGACAAAGTTATATGTTTTTGGTAACACTTTAGGATGGGTAACATACCGTATTCTAAGTAATAAAGACTTAATTTAGAGTTATTTGGTTAAGGTCAGGGTTAGAGGGTTAGGGTTATAATAAGGCCATGCCGAATAAGGCATTAATAAGTACTTAATAATGACTAGTTAAGAGCCAATATGTTACTAATTTGCATGTTAATAAGCAACTAATTAATGGTGAATATGTTTCCCATACTAAAGAGTTACCATGTTTTTTTACTGGTGCATAAAATGAACCGTGCATGAACATCACCTTGTTCAAACAACAAAACCAACACAGTGCATAAACTCACAACAAATTACACACCTGCCCACCAGTCACCTGTTGCCGTATCCGTACTACGGCGATAGGGAGAAGTTTGTATTTACACGATGAGTCGGGTGTGTTTTGACCTCTGCCGAACCCCTAGGGTTCGATCGAACCCAGGTTAAGAACCACTGCTCTAGGGGATATATGGCTTACTGCAGCCTAGTGAGTATTGTAATTAGGGATGCAAAGGGTGATTCAAAAATAATACGCCAAAATCATCACACATTTATTCAGTTCTAAAGCATTGTAATAGACTGAATCAATGGTAATTTGAAATAGGTTTTATTGTGTTACAATTTCCCTGTTGTGGGAGAATGTAATCCTTTCGGGGCCGTTCAATTGCAGGAAAACCGTGTGTTTATTTACCCTCAAAATGGCGACTCCTCAACAGAAGGCGTTTTGTGTGCTTAAGTTTGCAAATACAAATGCCATTGTCACGGTGCAGTATGCTTTTAGAACGTAATTTGGCATTGATCCACCCCATCGTGAGAGCATTCGACCGTGGGTTCAACAGTTGGCAACAACGAAGAGACTGGCTACTTGTGTAAAGGAAAGAGTCCTGGAAGACCATGTGTTTTAGAGGAGCAAGTGGAGAAGATTCACAATGCGTTTGAGGGGAGCCTGCGCATGTCTACACGTCGAGCAAGTCACCCACATGAAACAATTGAACATCCAAGAGATTCCCCTAAAGTGAACGTCTTCTGTGCTGTGTCTCAAAACAGGGTCAAAGGTCCCCTTTTCTTTAAAGAAAACACTGTTATAGGTCAAATCTATCTGTAAATGCTCTAAAACTGACTATTCGCTTCACTTCAAGCAGATTCAAATGACTTAGTTTTTCAACAAGATGGCGCACCGCCCCATTGGCACCTCGAGGTTCGGAGTCCCCCAGTAGAACAAGGGAATCACCAGAGGGAGCACTCTCCAGTACTCCCTCTAGGGACTCCAAAAAGGGCGGGTACGGTACTCTGAACTGCTGTTTGGCACTTAAGCACAAACAACGGTCAGGATCCGTCACCCCACCCGGCGGCGGAGGGAAGCTACCCTTTCATCCACCGGGTTAATCTCCAAGGTGCAGGCTCTGAGCCGCGGGGCAACAAGTATTGATGTCGCCTCTCACTGCTGGCAACGCCAGAGTAAAAGAGAGCCCAGCCACTATCAAGAGGACTAGCTGCAGATCCCTTGCTGTGCGTCGAAGTGAGACTGACTCCATCCAGCCGGAACTTCGCTACCTCGCGCTCAGGCTCCTTCGCCCCCCGCGACGTGACGTTCCACGTCCCAAGAGCTAGCTTCTGTAGCCAAGGATCGGATCGCTAGGGTCCCTGCCTACGGCTGCCGCCCAGCTCACAGAACACCCGACTTCTTGCCCCTTTCTCTGGGTAGTTAGCCCATTGGAATGTGCATGAGAGATACAACCAACAAAAATGCAGTTCATTTACGTTTATAATTGGATATTAAAGATTATGTATTAATATTTTACAACTTACGAAGCGATTTGTATTTACTATAAATAATCAAATAGTAGCAATAAACAAAAACTCTACATTACGTTACTACATACAACTCAGTTCAATCAAATATGTTTAATAGTCATGTGTTTATATTCCAGGTAATGACTTAAGTTTATATGTAAATGTAAAAAAATGGTTTGATAAGTCCAAAGGGAAAGAAAAGTGTTCGACATTTCCTAACACAGTGAAGCCAATTCAAAACTGTTTTGCCGCTTCGGCATTCATTGAAAAAATAAACAAAATACATAAAAAGGGCAAACATTTATTTTTTTAAAACAACCTTCCTTTAGACATTATATCTTAAGGAAAAAGGGTTAGGCTACAATATAAATGTATATAGTACTGACATAAAGCTGTCACGATGATGGCAGTCGAAGCCATGCTAAATTAAGCAATTTTCTCATTGGGCTTTTCAATGGACACATCTGCGATGCTGCTAAAACTATTAAGTTAAGTACCAATGATTGTCACACACACTGGGTGTGGTGAAATTTACATGTGACTGCGTGGGTTCTCTCCGGGTACTCCGGCTTCCTCCCACCTCCAAAGACATACACCTGGGGATAGGTTGATTGGCAACACTAAAAAAACTGGCCCTAGTGTGTGAATGTTGTCTGTCTATCTGTGTTGGCCCTGTGATGAGGTGGCGACTTGTCCAGGGTGTACCCCGCCTTCCGCCCGAATGCAGCTGAGATAGGCTCCAGCACCCCCCACGACCCGAAAGGGAAAAGCGGTAGAAAATGGATGGATGGATGTTGACTCACTAATAAATAGAAGTCCCCACCCCCTCACAAGTATAAAGTCTTGAGATGAAAGCAATTTCTTTATTTTTGCAGACGCTCGTGTTCTCTGGATGTTGAGGTCTCAGCAAGTGGCTTCACCAAAGATCTGGAAGAAGATGCTGCATTTCTACAACCGACTGGACCTGAGGGAGAGAATGATGATGATGAGGAGGATAGCAACGAAGAGGAGACCTTTGAAGAAGTAGAAGAAAAAGAGCAGAGTGTGGATGTAACAGAATACAATAATGCAGTGCTGGAACTTGAGGGCTTGAAAGTTAGCAATACAAAAACTGACATACAGGAGGAGGAAGAGGAAGAGAGTGAAACAGCAGAAAAAGAGGTTGAAAATAGTACAGACAATGAGGACATGGCTCTTGAAGTGAGAACCAATGACAAGACTGTGAATGATTTGGGGGAAGAGTTGGAGGATAACTTTCCAGAACTATCTGAACTTTCTTCATTCAACAAGGAGTTCAAACCTTTCAGGTAATGATGATGATGATGGAATGTTAATTTTTGTATGTCTCAGTATTTGTTTACCGGCGTATACAATACAGGCCAACATTTTGGACACACGTTCTTATTTCAATGAGTTTTCTTTGTTTTCATGACTATTTACATTGTAGATTGTCACTGAAGGCATCAAAACTATAATACCTGTGAAGTGAAAACCATTTCAGGTGACTATCTCTTGAAGCTCATCGAGAGAATGCCAAGAGTCTGCAAAGCAGTAATCAGAGCAAAGGGTGGCTATTTTGAAGAAACTAGAATATAAAACATGTTTTCACTTATTTTGTTAAGTACATAACTCCTCGGGTTCATTCATAGTTTTCATAGTTTTTTTTACAATGTAAATAAACATGAAAACACATTGAATGTGAAGGTGTGTCCAAGCTTTTGGCCTGTACTGTACATACTGTATGTTCACGTTTTGTGTCCATAACAATACCTGAAAAAAAAGCTAACTATTCTAATCTATTCTATTGCATAGTTTGATTTTTTTGATGGTATCTGCTTTTTGCAGGAAGATTTAAGCCTCTTTTGCGCTCAGCTAGTTCGCGCACACCACCACTGGTTTTCACTTTGGAGAAGAAGTCACGTGTCTGAATACAAGCGATATCTGCAATGTGCTGCAATAGTAATCTTTTGTGCATTTGTTTGCAATTTGCAGAGACTCGGACAGCCTTCTACACATGGCCGAGCACAGGAGGAGGAGGACAGACAGTGAGGCTACAATGGGCAGCACAGGCAGCTGCTCCACCATCCCACCAGTAAGTAGACACACACACAAATCTGGCCAATTGTCTAGACGGTGTCAGTTGTGCGAAGGTTTGTCATGTGCCCGCCATGTCATTGTGTCGTAACCACCCACTGTTATATTTTGTGTGTGTTGCAGGAGGTTGTTCGTCAGAAGGTGCGGAGGCAGCTCACCAAACAACAGAAGTCGGCACTGAGAAGACGTCTGCAGAAGGGAGAGGCCAACTTGGTGACGCAGTCCAGGAGAGAGAATCAAAACAACATCAAGTCTAGCCTAGAGACCGCCAGCTTTTGGGGGTGATTCGGTCAACTCGTACTCTGCCGTCATCCGGATCCGGAAAGTATTCAGAGTGCTTCACTTTTTCCATATTTTGTTATGTTACAGCCTTATTCCAAAATGAAATAAATTCATTTAGTCCTCAGAATTTTACAGACAATACCCCACAATGACAATGTTAAAAGTTTTTTGTTTTTTTTTAATTTATTAAATGTATTAAAAAATAAAAAATCACATGTAGATAAGTATTCACTGCATTTGTGCAATACTTCGTTGATGCACCTTTGACAGCAATTCCAGCCTCAAGACTTTTTGAATGTCACATGCTCGGCACAGATATCTTTGGGCAGTTTCGCCCTTTCGTCTTTGCAGCACCAAGCTCCATCAGATTGAACGTGAAGAGCTGGTTTTTATCCAGGATGTCTCTGTACATTGCAGTGTTCAGACTTGAGGCTGTAAAGGCTTCCAAAGATGCATCAACAAAGTATTGAGAAAACGCTGTGAATAATTATTTTAATGTGATTTTTTTATTATTTTTTTATAAAAATTTGCAAGCATTTTTTAAATAAAAAACTTCACATTGTCATTATGGGGTATTGTGTGCAGAATTTTGAGAACAAAAATGGATTTATTCCGTTTTGGAATAACGCTGTAACATAACAAAATGTGGAAAAAGTGAAGCACTGTGAATGCTTTCTGGATGCATTGTATTTTGCCAGTAAGATCAGGGGCGCTGCCAGGAATTCTGGGCTTCATGAGAAAAAAATCGCCTTGAGCCCCTTATCAACTGAATTTTTGTCAATTGTTTATTTTTTTGGAATTGTCGTAACTTTCCCCCCACTATACGGCGCCCCTGAATAAGGTTACTCTGCATCTACCGGTAGTTAAACACAATGTAAGTATGGAGTACTAGGTTGTATCATTCACAATCGTTTTTTCTCTGATTTTTAAAAGAAGGAACATTATTAAAAATATCTCCTGCAAAAATTTCATCCAACCTTTTAATTATTATTGGGAGCCTATTCCATGTCATTAGAGATTAATACCTAACCTGAAAGTTAATCAACAGTTTAAATGTGTGTTAGAGTTCGTCCATCCTCGATCCTTCTAATCTTTAACACAAATATGAAGAAAAACCTGCTTCATAACGATGTGGCGTATTGTCATCAATTAACACAACCATTTTAACCCTCATAGTTTATTGTGGACATTTTCACCCATGCAGGTAAATTTTTGCATGATTTTTGCCATTACTTTGGTTGTGTTACTCCAAATGGAAATATTTTTTCCTAAGAGGATTTTATTCATGTTCAATTTTAGATTTAGACTTAAACAAACTATAATGATCCACAAGGGCAATACCTTTTTCACAATAGCTCAGTTAAAAAAACATTCATGAAGTTTGGTTCTTTTATGAATTTATTATGGGTCTACTGAAAATGTGACCAAAAATGCTGGGTCAAAAGTATACATACAGCAATGTTAATATTTGGTTACATGTCCCTTGGCAAGTTTCACTGCAATAAAGCGCTTTTACAATAAAGCTTTTGGCAAGCTTCTGGTTGAATTTTTTGACCACTCCTCTTGACAAAATTGGTGCAGTTCAGCTAAATTTGTTGGTTTTCTGACGTGGACTTGTTTCTTCAGCATTGTCTACATGTTCTCAATGGGGTTTGAAAGTCAGGACTTTGGGAAGGCAATTCTAAAACCTTAATTCTAGCCTGATTTAGCCATTCCTTTACCACTTTTGACGTGTGTTTGGAGTCATTGTCCTGTTGGAACACCCAACTGCGCCCAAGACCCAACATCCGGGCTGATGATTTTAGGTTGTCCTGAAGAATTTGGAGGTAATCCTCCTTTTCATTGTCCCATTTACTCTCTGTAAAGCACCAGTTCCATTGGCAGCAGAACAGGCCCAGAGCATAATACTACCACCACCATGCTTGACGGTGGGTATGGTGTTCCTGGGATTAAAGGCCTCACCTTTTCTCCTCCAAATAGATTGCTGGGTATTGTGGCCAAACAGCTCAATTTGTGTTTCATCTGACCACATAACTTTCCTCCAGAAGGTCTTATCTTTGTCCATGTGATCAGCAGCAAACTTTAGACAAGCCTTAAGGTGTCGCTTCTGGAGCAAAGGCTTCCTTCTTGCATGGTAGCCTCTCAGTCCATGGCGATGCAAAACACGCTTGACTGCGGACACTGGCACCTGTGTTCCAGCAGATTCCAATTCATTTCAGACCTGCTTTTTGGTGGTTCTCGGTTGACTCTTGATCATTCTGACCAATTTTCTCTCAGTCAATCAATCAATCAATCAATGTTTATTTATATAGCCCTAAATCACAAGTGTCTAAAAGGACTGCACAAGCCACAATGACATCCTCAGTTCAGAGCCCATATAAGGGCAAGGAAAAACTCACAACCCAGTAGGACGTCGATGCAGCAGGTGATAGCTTGCGTTTTCTTCCTGATCGTGGCAGTGACAAAACTGTGCCATGTACTTTATACTTACGAACAATTGTCTGCACAGTTGCTCTTGAGACCTTAAGCTGCTTTGAAATGGCTTCAAGTGACTTTCCGGACTTGTTCAAGTCAATGATTAATTTTTTTCAGATCAGTGCTGAGTTCCTTTGACTTTCCCTTTGTTGCGTTTGTAACCGAGTCTAATGACTGCATCACATGAGCCCTATTTAAATGGGCTCAGAGAAGTCAACAGGTGTCGTCAATCATAATCACTCACATGAAGTTAAGAGGCCATGCCATAAAGCTAATTTGATTTGATTGTAACTTTTCTACATCACCAAAATTGATCATGTATGTTGCTGTATGTATACTTTTGACCCAGCAAATTTAGTCACATTTTCTGTAGACCCATAAAAATCACGGCACGATAACTTAAAAAGAAAGACAACTTCAGATTTTTTTCATTGTTTGAAAATAGAACAAGCAATTGTCTGCACAGTTGCTCTTGAGACCTTAAGCTGCTTTGAAATGGCTTCAAGTGACTTTCCGGACTTGAAAATGTACAAATGATAATGGGGTTATTTTTTTTACACTTACATGTTGCGGTTAATAGTATTCTACCTTTATTTGTCATTATTTATACTTTCTGAATAAATTATGTGACAATGTTCATCAGTCAACTCATTGGTGTTCATTTTCAATCTATCAAGATAAAAAAATTATAAACATCAAATTACAGTTTGTTATTTATGTAGTTTGCTCGTGTTGTTTTGTTTTTACATATGTAGCATAATCTACAAAGATACACAAAATTGCTATTGCGACATCTAGTGGACACATTTAGAACAGCAGTTTCTTTCATTCAAAAGTTTCGGCTAATTTTTATACTTTGCAAACTCATCCCGCGGGCCGGATAAAACCTGTTCGCGGAACATAGACTTAATTATACTGTACCTCAGGGATCAATACTCGGACCAAAATTGTTCAATCTCTATATAAATGACATTTGTAAAGTTACAAAGGACTTAAAATTAGTATTATTTGCAGATTATACAACTGTGTTTTGTTCAGGAGAGAACACACAGAAGGTAATAAAAATAATAACAGAAGAAATGAACAAATTAAAAAGATGGTTTGACAAAAACAGACTATCTTTGAATTTCAGTAATACTAAAATAATGCTATTTGGTTTTTGATTGATTGATTGAAACTTATATTTATAGATTGCACAGTGCAGTACATATTCCGTACAATTGACCACTAAATGGTAACACCCCAATACGTTTTTCAACTTGTTTAAGTCGGGGTCCACGTATGTTAACAGTAGAAGAGAAAGTCAAACACAAATACAAATAGACGTAGTAAATAATGAAAGGGTAAAAGTAAACACATTTTTGTGTGTAATAATAGATGATCAAATGACTTGGAAATATCATGTAAAAAAGTAGCAAGAAACACGTCAATAATGAATAAAGCAAAACATGTTCTAGACCAAAAATCCCTTCATATTCTCTACTGCTCACTAGTGTTACCATATCTGAGTTATTGTGTAGAAAAATGGGGAAACAACTACAAATGTACACATCATTCACTAACTGTGTTACAAAAAACATCAATTAGAATAATACACAATGTTGGATATAGAGAACATACAAACCTTTTATTTATTAAATCACAATTATTGAAATTCAACAATTTGGTGCATTTGCAAACAGCTGAAATGATGTACAAAGCAAACTATAACCTGCTACCTAAGAATGTAAAACAATTCTTCTCAACAAAGGAGGAGAAATATAACCTTAGAGGAAAACCTAATTTAAAACATCTGTATGCTCGTATCTGTATGTGGAATTAAATTATGTAATGGATTAACCAAATAAATCAAACAAAGCCCCAATATGATTCAGTTTAAGAGACTGTTCAAACTACAAGTGTTCAAGTGATGACTGTATTATGATGATAGTATGTATCTGTACCATGAATTGATTAACGTGGACCCCGACTTAAACAAGTTGAAAAACTTATTCGGGTGTTACCATTTAGTGGTCAATTGTAAGGAATATGTACTGTACTGTGCAATCTACTAATAAAAGTTTCAATCAATCAATCAAAACAAAGTACACAGAACAAGAATTATGATGAACATCTTGAACACTTTTTTTGTAATTATTGAGACAAAGATTATTTATGTATTTCATATTTGTTTGCTTACTACGGTATATTATTTATTTATTTGTTCACTGTTCTGTTACAGAGAACAAGGAAATTGGATAAAATTGCTATGATATAAAAAGGGGTAGGATAAAAAGGCTCTGCTTCTTCCTACTCCTTTTTGGATGTGCTGTAATGAAACAAGTGTGTGGTGCATTACATCGTATCGTGTGCATGCTCGAAATAAACTAAAACTGAACTGAACTGAACAATTGTAGAATCAATACTGTTACTTTTAAAGTAGTGCAGCATTATCTTTTGCGGGTGTTATTAAATGGGATGACCTGTCACGCATGCGCTTTATGACGGTTAACGGAGAGACTTGTGCAGTCGCCAGTGATGGGCAAGCTACTTGGACAATGTAGTAAACTAAGCTACAAGTTACTCCTGATTAAATATAGCTAAACTACAGGGGAAGCTATCCCTGGAGAATTGTTGCAAGCTTAAATGGATGGATGGATACACTACAAACTACACAGCAAAAGTAGCTTGCTACATCAAAGCTACATTTAACGGCATTTATATCTAAGGGCCCACATGTATAATATCAATGTTAATGTAACTGAGAGTGTACAAATGGACCCAATAAGGGTCCATTACTATTAACTATCCGTCATTTAGCTGGGGACACCCTACAACTACCTCTAGGTGTCACCGACACACCACTGTATGTATTGTATTTATTTATTTTATTTGTTTGCCTTTTCTTTGGCCCACTCCTATAATGTTATTTATTTTGTGTAACCACAGTAAAAACAGCATCTATATATATCTTTAAATTTCAGAAGGGTTAAAACCATTAAAAATCAGTTCCCAGTGGCTTAGTTTATTTTTCGTAGTTTTTTTCAAAATTTTACCCATCACGCAATATCCCTAAAAAAAGCTTCAAAGTGCCTGATTTTAACCATCGTTATATACACCCGTCCATTTTCCTGTGACGTCACACAGTGATGCCAATACAAACAAACATGGCGGAAAGAACAGCAAGGTATAGCGACATTAGCTCGGATTCAGACTCGGATTTCAGCGGCTTAAACGATTCAACAGATTACGCATGTATTGAAACGGATGGTTGTAGTGTGGAGGCAGGTAGCGAAAACGAAATTGAAGAAGAAACTGAAGCTATTGAGCCATATCGGTTTGAACCGTATGCAAGCGAAACCGACGAAAACGACACGACAGCCAGCGACACGGGAGAAAGCGAGGACGAATTCGGCGATCGCCTTCTAACCAACGATTGGTATGTGTTTGTTTGGCATTAAAGGAAACTAACAACTATGAACTAGGTTTACAGCATATGAAATACATTTGGCAACAACATGCACTTTGAGAGTGCAGACAGCCCATTTCAGGCGCGCTAAGAACATATATTTTTCCACGATTTCAGCACTCAGGTTAACCATACCTAAATAGACACAAAATACTGCATTACACAAGACTACCCGAATGTACTCGAATGATTGAAAAAAAAAAAAGTTTTTAAGCTAAATTATTGGTAAACACAGTTTATGTATAATAATTTACTATCTGTGTTGGCCCTGCGATGAGGTGGCGACTTGTCCAGGGTGTACCCCGCCTTCCGCCCGATTGTAGCTGAGATAGGCTCCAGCGCCCCCCGCGACCCCAAAAGGGAATAAGCGGTAGAAAATGGATGGATGGGAATTTACGTAAAACCGCGAGTAATGAATAAAGTTTTCTTCAATTAATATATTCTGTAGACATACCCTCATCCGCTCTCTTTTCCTGAAAGCTGTTCTGTCCAGTTTTGGAGTTGATGTCAGCATATGCTTTGAGTGTCGCAGGATATCCACACATTCTTGCCATCTCTGTCGTAGCATAGCTTTCTTCGGTAAAGTGTGCAGAACAAACAACTGACCATTTTGTCGGCTTTCCCCACAGCCTCGTATTTTGAACAAATTTCGTCCAATTTCTTGCCACTTTCGCATCTTTGGGCCACTGGTGCAACTTGAATCCGTCCCTGTTCGTGTTGTTACACCCTCCGACAACACACCGATGAAAGTGAGAAAATGGCGGATTGCTTCCCGATGTGACGTCACAACGTGACGTCATCGCTCCGAGAGCGAATAATAGAAAGGCGTTTAATTTGCCAAAATTCACCCATTTAGAGTTTGGAAATCGGTTAAAAAAATATATGGTCTTTTTTCTGCAACATCAAGGTATATATTGACGCTTACATAGGTCTGGTGATAATGTTCCCCTTTAATGTGTGTTCCTAAATTTGTGTTGGACGTCTTCGATGAAGAGAGCAGTTATGATTTTGGTTTACAGAGTAAACAATTTAAAACTAAGGTTTTGGGCATTGTTTTTCCTAAACCCATACATTTGTCTAAATATGGCTAAGTATGCACATTATTATGGGTTTCCTGCATTTTATCTTCCTCACTATAGAAAAAATATAATCCGCGGGAGAGAATCTTTCTGCCATTTTCAAGTATGTTTATTTTTTTGAGTGGTCAGCTTGAAGTGTACCTCAGTCTCTGTCATGATTTTGCTTACTAATTTCAATTATATCTTGCCTTTGATTGGCCAGTCCGTAATGTTTCGCCCAACCTTAGCCAATTGTGACTCATCATACTGTGGAGTGTCTCTATGCGTCCTGTCAGAGGTAAGAGGTGTTCCCAGGTTCAGCCCAGCATACATGTGGCGCTAGGCAGATTGGTTGAGGGGCGGTACCTACCTGCATTCCTCCTCAATCAGCTCGAGATGATGACTGCTGTGTCTAATCACCAATGGAGGACACCTGAGTTCTGATCAGCCTGGGCCATAAATGCATCAGCTTGAACCTGGGCTCACTCTACCTCTGCATGGGACGCAGTTGGGCAGTAAGATGCACACTCCACTTTCCTTCAAACATAATGAATCAGAATCAGAATCGTTTTATTGCCATTGTTTGAGAACGGGTTCACAAACTAGGAATTTTTCTTGGTGCAATCGTGCAACATAAAACACATATAACACAGATTTGGTAATAACAAGAGCTGTAACTGAGCTATCAGATCTTGTTATAGACTTAGAAGGAATTCTAGGGAGCTACTGTTAGGAGTTATTGTTCATGTGCCTGATGGCCGAAGGGAAAAAACTGTTCAGGTGGCAGGAGGTGTGGGTCTGGATGGACCGTAGTATCCTGCCTGAGGGGAGAGGGGAGAATAATGTGTGTCCAGGGTGAGAAGAGTCAGCTGTGATCCGACCCACACGCCTCCTGGTCCTGGAGGAGAGCAGGTCCTGGAGGGATGGGAGCTTGCAGCCAATCACCTTCTCAGCAGCACGTACCATGAGCTGCAGTCGATGCTTATCCTGGACTGTGGCGCTGGGGAACCACACGGTGATGGAGGAGGTCAGGATGGACTCGATGATGGCTGAGTAAAACTGCACCAGCATCTCGGTCGGCACCTTAAGTTTCCTCAGCTGCCGCAGAAAGTACATCCTCTGCTGGGCCTTCTTGATGAGGGAGCTGATGGTCGACTCCCACGTGAGGTCTTGGGTGATGGTGGTGCCCAAAAAACGAAAGGAGTCCACAATGGAGACGGGGTTGGGAGAGTCAATCATGCTCAATCATAATGCTCAATGTATATACAGGATATACTAATTGATGCTTCTTCTGTTGACAGGCAACCGATGCTGGACAATGCTAATGTGATGAAATGCATGATGAAAAGTACCCCGACTGGGAGGATAATTTAAGTTGAGTACATTTAATCACCGCCCGCCTTTGTTAAATAAACCAATTTTCTTGAGAACTGAAGCCTTTTCAGCATCTTGGTGTTGGGCAGTCACCACAAGTGGGGGAGAACGCGGGCAACCTGGTCAACGCCAAGCAACATGGAGCAAGCTATGACTGCTCTACGGTGAACACAGGCCGAACTACAAGCGGTTGTGAAAGAACTTTGCAAGAAAGTGGCAAAGGACACTCCGCTAACGCGCGCACCAAGCAAAGTGCTGACAAAGCTGACCCAAGGTGATGATGTGGAAGCCTGTATTGGGGTGTTTGAGCGCACTGCAGCCAGAGAGGGCTGGCCAGCAGAAGAGTGGGCCCTTTATACTGGCACAATTTTTAACTGGAGAGGCGCCGAGAGCCTGCAGAGACTTAAGTGTTGCAGATGCCCGGGACTTTGCCAAATTGAAAGCAGCCATTCTTGCCCGACAGCCTGGCTGTCTGTGCCGAATGCTACCATACCTGGCAGTATGACGCAGCCCAGCCACCTCAACCACAGGTAGCTACACTTGTGCTCTTCACAAAAAGTTGGTTGACATGGTCCACCTTGGATCGAAAGGCTAGTGTTGGACAGATGCATACGTGCGTTGCCGCCCGACTCTAAAAAGTATCATCTAACACATTAGATGAGCTTGAAAATTACCAAGTAAGTGTAGATATGTTGAAGACATCCAAGTGTAAACCAGCCCGCCACCCGGTGGGGGAAGAGCGTAATGGCAAAGATAGGAGAAGAGTAGCTGCACCAGTAGCCCAGGGATTGCCTCCATTATATGCAAAAGCACAGGTGCCACAGACCCAAACCCCACCTCGCCAAAGGTGTTATGTGTGTGGCCAAGAGAACCACCTGTCTTGGGACTGTCCAGACAGGGATCGTGGTCGGGACGTCAGTATAGAGACTGTGTCGGAAACCCCTCGCCAGAGCCTGTACGTCATCTCCTGCTGGGCTCACGAACAAACAAGACGAGCCACCCTGCCGGTGAGAGTGGGAGGGGTGGATACGCATGTCCTATTAGATTCCGGCCGCTCCATCACGCTGGTGCGGGTGGGTCTGGCGGCCACTGCTGAGGGAGAGATGGTTCCAGTGACCTGCGTTCATGGTGAAGTCCAGCAGTACCCGACCTCCTCCTTACAGCTGCAAACACAGAGGAGTGAGACCACAGTCCAGGCTGGTGTGAACCCGAATCTCCCTGTTCCACTGCTCATCGGAACCGACTGCGCCCTGTTTGAGAGATACTGGAGGCCCTGGCGCAAGGGACGTGGTCGTCGTAGAGTGCAACTGCCAGTGTATCCAGCTTTTCACGCAGTCAGCGACGCGCCTTGCCATGACACCATTAGTGGAACTTCCAGTGGGGATGAGAGGGAGGCCGTGAGAGAACGGCAGGCCCGGACCAGCCAGAGAGAATTTCCTCCGTCAGGTGGCGGGGCTCTTCCTTACAGATAGGGTGAGAAGCTCTGTCATTCAGGAGGAGCTCAGAGTAAAGCCGCTGCTCCTCCACATCAAGAGAAGCCAGATGAGGTGGTTCAGGCATCTGGTCAGAATTCCCCCTCGAACGGCTCCCTGGGGATGTGTTTAGGGCACGTCGGACCGGTAGGAGACCACAGAGAAGATCCAGGACACGGTAGAGAGACAATGTCTCCCAACTGGCCTGGGAACGCCTCGAAATCTGAAGAGCTGGAAAAAGTAGCTGGGGAGAGGGAAGTCTGTGCTTCTCTGCTTAGGCTGCTGCCCCTGCGACCCGACTTCGGATAAGCAGAAGAAGATGGATGGATGGTATCTCTTATGCACACACTAGCCAAATCAACTTCTTGGTTGGTCTGGTAATACAGTAGACCTTTGTTTATCTTGGTTTGTTGGCTCCGAGTCTGGCCTTGGTAAATTAATTTCCGCAAAGTAGGAATTATTATTTGAATATTTTCATAGCTAGAGCATAAAAACCCTGTTTACAACTTTAACTTTTTTGATATTGTTTTTCCTTACCATTAAGAAAACCATTTAAACATGAAATAACACCTAAATAGTCACCTTTACAAGCCACAAACTTCAAACGCAATATGGCAAGAGACAACTGTATTACAATTATGGATGTATACCGTGTACTGGTAATTTTTGGTGCCAGTTCATAATTGGATCGATCCAGGAAGACCGTTAAGATTCTGGTCGAAATGTGATGGACCTGAGTGGTGGAAATTTAAAATCTAATAAAATGTTGATAAAAACTAATATAAATATTAAGAACCCAATGTAGTGAGTGTCCTTGAGTGTCTAGAAAGGCGCCTTGAAATAAAATGTATTATTATTATTATATAGTACCGATGAATCTCGGTATCAATCAGGAATATTGATAATTGTATCGATAAATTCCTAAAGATATACAGGGTTATTTGAAAAGAACAGGCCAAAATTATCACTCGAAAATCAGAAAACCTAGCTTGAACATGTGTTGTACATAAATGTGATTATTTATTTTATGCTTTACAAGTGCTCAATATGGCCACCACCGGCAGCATGGACAATTATGATAAATGTCTTGAACATATTGAAAATGATATAACTTTCATTTTATTTCATTGGGTAAATCATAACTGACTTTGCTATTTATGAAGACAACTGTTGTGTTTAGAATTCACTGATGTAAATTGTGTACAAATTGAGAACAGGAAGTGAATATATGTGTTAGTAGTGTATTATTACATATAATGAAATCCCGCAAACGCCAACTGGAAAGACTCTACAAGAAAACTGGTTTAACTGTCCATCACCAAGCCTACACTGATCGCCTCCACCAATACACAGTTGTCCTCAACTCCGCTCGATCCACCTACATACACTCTGGCTCTTCCAACCCCAAAGCTCTCTTCTCCACAATAAATAAACTCCTCAAACCTACCGACAACATCTCCAACACCTTCAACACTACCAAATGCAACGCCTTTCTATCATTCTTCCAAAACAAAATAGACACCATTTACAGCAACCTGACTACCTCCGCCACTCCCTCCTCCTCCCCACCTGCTTGCCCACCCCTGCACCACTCAGTCCCTGTCTTACTTTTCTCATGTCTCCCCAACACAGCTATCCAAACTCATGGTGGGCATGAAAAGCTCCACCTGTGCTCTGGACCCCATCCCATCCACTCTGGTTAAAAACTATCTCCCACCCATTTCCCCACTCATCATCAACATCATCAACTCCTCTTTCAGCTCTGGCTTAGTCCCCGACACCCTGAAACTGGCCGCTGTCAACCCCATCCTCAAAAAACCTGGACTCAACCCTGACACCATGAGCAACTTCCGGCCCATCTCCAACCTTCTCTTCCTGTCCAAAATACTGGAACGTGCCGTCGCCACTCAGCTCAAAACTCACCTCACATCCAATGATCTGTTCGAACCATTTCAATCCGGCTTCCGCGCACGTCGCAGCACAGAAACAGCCCTCCTCAAAGTCACCAATGACCTCCTCCTCTCCTCAGACTACAGCCACCTCAGTATTCTCCTCCTTGACCTCACAGCAGCCTTTGACACCATCAGCCACACCATCCTCCTCTCCCGCCTGGAATCATCCCTCAACATCACCGGCTCCGCCCTCTCCTGGTTAAGGTCATATCTCACTAACAGACAATACATCAGTACAATAAACTACACCTCCTCCACTGCCCCTCTGTCACAAGGTGTCCCCCAGGGTTCGGTGCTTGGTCCACTTCTCTTCATCATGTACATGCTCCCCCTCGGTAACATAGTCCGCCGCCATCACCTCCAATTCCACTGCTTCGCAGACAACGTCCAGCTATACATCTCCACAAAATCCATCTTCTCCGTTACTCCCTCCACCCTGACCAACTGCCTCACTGAAATCAAATCATGGATGCACTCCAACTTCCTCCAACTCAACTGCGACAAATCAGACATGCTCATCATCGGCCCCAAATCCATCACCAAAACTGCTCACAACTTCCACCTCTCTGTCAACAACTCCACTCTGTCCCCATCGACTCACATCCGCAACCTCGCAGTCATTCTGGACAATAACCTCTCTTTTGAACACCACGTCAACCACATCACAAGAACTGCTTTTTTTTCACCTCAAAAATACTGCCCGTCCCTGTCCATCACCCTCCTTCTCTGCCGTTGAAACCCTGATCCATGCATTCATCACCTCCAGACTCGATTAATGCAACAGTATCCTCTTCGGCTCATCTTCCAAAATCCTCAATAAACTCCAATACATTCAAAACTCTGCCGACCGCCTGCTCACCCACACCCGCTCCCGTGAGCACATCACCCCAGTCCTTCAGAAACTCCACTGGCTCCCCGAGTTCCTCACCGGATCCACTTTAAAATCCTCCTCCTCACCCACAAAGCCCTCCACAACCAGGCCCCCTGCTACCTCACCAACCTGCTTCATCGCCATACCCCTTCACGCAGCCTCCGCTCCTCCGACGCCAACCTTCTCTCCCCACCACTCAGAACCAAGCTCCGGACCTGGGGTGACAGAGCCTTCTCCATCGCTGCTCCCACCCTCTGGAACTTTCTCCCCAAACCCATCCGTGACTACTCGGACCTTCCTACCTTCAAAAGCCTTCTCAAAACACACCTCTTCAGATCTGCGTTTAACCTGTGATTAGTGTTCTGTGTCTTGTAATGTCCCGTCTCGTAATGTCCAGTGTTATTATGTATTATTACTATGTACTGCTTTTATATTTCCAATATTTCCAGTATTATGTATTATGTATTATTTCTTTGAATTGTTTTATATTTACATTTTTATCCTGTAAAGCATCTGAGTACCCTGAAAAGCGCTATACCAAATAAAATGTATTATTATTATTATTATTATAAGTTTAGATTGGGGTATGTTGTTTAATAATGGGGAAAGGCGTTAATGTTCTTGTTTGCATGTTAGCATTTAGGCTAGCAAGCTACCGCTACTTAGTCCATGAGTTTATCAAAGAGTGGTTATTAATCACGTTTTTTTGATTATTTCAATTTAAAACGGTAATACTAATTTAAATTTAAAACGGTAATACTAAGGGTTTACTGTGGTTAACATTAACACTGTTTATCGTTACATGCCTACCTTTGAACGAACTGAACAAACAGTGTTTTTTTTTGTCTTGTTAAGTCAAGTCAATTTTATTTATATAATTCACAACAGAAGCTATCTCAAAACATAGAGCTTTTAATACTATACTGTACATTTTATATACATATTATGATAATGCATGTTAATCACACATACAAGCGAACGGGGGCTTCCTCAACGCAACGCAATGTAGCGTCCTCTACACCAGGGGTCTCAAACTCCATTTACCTGGGGGCCACTGGATGCAGAAACTGGGTGAGGCTGGGCCGCAAGAAAAGATTTCTTTAAAAAAATCTAACATGCACTTTTTAATGAATTCACCTTCTTTGAATGGCTTTTCCGCCCTAGCAACCATCTCACTCACCATGTAGCTAGCTTTGACTGCTGCATCTCTCTTTACGCTTGCTTTCTTGACGAAATCTTGTTGCCTCAGTAGACTGGTTTTAAAATTTGCAACCCGGTTCACTCTCTCATCTCCCTGGTATTTTGCATACTCCTCAGCATGTCTAGTTGTATAGTGACGTTTCAAATTGTATTCCTTGTGCACCGCAAGCTTCTCTTTATCAACTACAGAAAAGAGCTATAAGGATTATTCATAAAGTAGATTACTTAGAACACACTAACATATTATTTATTAATTCGGGTTTATTGAAATTATAGGAGCTAGTAAAGTTACAGACATTATGTGTCATGTTTAAGGCTAAAAGTAAAACATTACCAGCAAATTTACAAAAAATGTTTGTCATCACTTCTGAGAATGAAGAGCATAGAAGAAAAGGTCATTTCAAACATCAGTATTCAAGGACAACTTTAAAACAAATGTGCATATCAGTGGTGGGGGTTAAACTATGGAATTCTCTTTACAATGAGATAAAAGATTGTAAAAATACATTCCAATTGAAAAAAAATATAAAGTCAGAACAATAAGATCATATGGACAGCCATAAGTGTTTACATTTTGCTTTATATTTATTATTCTACTTATTTTTTGCCTGGTTTTGTATTTGTTTTATATAATCCCATGAGGTGTATATTACTGCTTTTGTTTTTTTTTGTTCGGTTTGTACATCATGAGTTTTGGACTTCTTGTGTTTTTTTGTGTGTTTTTTGTTTGTTTTCGTTTTATTTGAATGTAATCGTTGGTTTATATGATATCATTAAGTAAGACTACGTATTATGTTGAAGGGGGCAGGAAAATATAAGATTTTTCTTCATCCTGCTCCTTCTCAGGCATTGGTGTGCAAATGTATAATTGAATAATTGAGGTATAATTGTCTTTCGATCAAAGATGCACATCGATGAAGGAGATAAATAAAAATGAAATGAAATTAAATGAAATAAGACACGTCGGGGTGCCCCTGTGCTCAACAACGAAATATTGCATCAAAAATCGTCTCTGTCTGGAGCCAACGGGAGGGGGGGGCTCGCAGTGGAGTTTACAGTTACGGTAGCACAATTAGCCCCGAACGGGCTAACATCACCACTAACGTGTTACACGTCTGATTCGCCCAGCGACTCTCTGTCGGAGTATCAGCGCTGGGGTCCAGTGCACCACAGTTTTGTATTGTCGCTCGGTCCTTCGGCGGAGTGCTTTGGAAGCTACCGGACCGCTCGTCTTCCCCGCCCGGACTGTTTACAACGGGGGCAGGAGCGAGCGGGCGGGCAAGCGAGGGAGGCAGGGAGGAAGAGAGTGCGCGGGTGTCGTGGAAAAGCGGCAAAATGTTTCTCTGCTTGCATCACGCAAATGACGTCAATGCATACTTGCCAACCTTGAGACCTCAGAATTCGGCAGATGGAGGGACAGGGGGTCGGGTGTGTGTGGGGGGGTTGAGGTGGGCGGGGTTGGGAAGAGTCGGGGTTGGGGGTAGCGGGTGTTTTTGTAGCCCGGAAGAGTTAGGGCTGCAAAGGATTCTGGGTATTTGTTCTGTTGTGTTTATGTTGTGTTACGATGCGGATGTTCTCCCGAAATGTGTTTGTCATTCTTGTTTGGTGTGGATTCACAGTGTGGCGCATATTTGTAACAATGTTCAAAAATAAATATTCACAGTGTGGCGCATATTTGTAACAGTGTTAAAAAATAAATATAATAAAATATAATCACCCTCAGTGTGACATGTACGACTGTTCCTCAAGTATGTCTTGCAATAACTTGTGTGTATCTGCAGATGTTTCATACATGTGTCTGGGCTCGCACGCTGTTAGTATGGATAAAAAGATGATGCGGTGACAGATTCTAGTGGACATTAAAGGCAGTGCCATCACGGCACACCCTCGAAATACCACACCGTGATTTGTAGATTCTTTCAGCTCCGCACACAACGCTGTCAAGAGCCATTCATTTAAAACTTGCGCCATTCATTTAAAACTTGCGGGCCGCACTAACATTAAACTTTCACATTAAGGTGGGGGCCGCAAAATAACGTCTCGCGGGCCGCATTTGGCCCGCGGTCCGCGTGTTTGAGACCACAGCCTATTTTTATGAACTTGCCTCTTATTTTGAAGGCGCTAAGAGCGGAAGTGGTGATACGTTGTGGTGGAGTGGAGTTTTGGAAGAAAACTAAATAAACTGGTCCTCGTGTAAAACTGGAGCCTTCGTGTTTGTGATTTTGTAGTATTACACAGTATAGGCGGCATATATAAACCCTCCGTTACACAATGTTGTTGACGTTGTGGCTCATTGGAAGTCACACTTCATAGGAAGAACACACACAGTATTCAGTCTGCAGTTGCTGCTTTTGCATACACTGCCCCTTAGTGTTTATTAAGAGAATTACAAGTTTGGCGCCACCATGCACGGAAGTACTATAAATCAAACGAGACGCCGTCGGGGGTACGCAAGCTGCGCGACGCAAAAGTATATTCCAGCCTTTACTCTCACTCAATTAAAAATGTGGATGACTACTCTTTATTTTTACTCATATTAGTAACGCCACTCATGCTTGAATATTTTTTTTGGCTACTGTACCCACCTCTGCACATGACCAAAGTCGAACTACACACTGTAAAAAGGGACATCGGTTGGGAACATCTCTGCGCTGCTGACTCGTCTCCGCTCGGGATGGTGTCCTGTTGGCCCCACTATGGACTGGACTCTTACTATTATGTTGGATCCACTATGGACTGGACTCTCACAATATTATGTCAGACCCACTCGACATCCATTGCATTCGGTCTCCCCTAGAGGGGGGGTTACCCACATATGCGGTTCTCTCCAAGGTTTCTCATAGTCATTCACATCGATGTCCCACTGGGGTGAGTTTTTCCTTGCCCTTATGTGGGCTCTGCAGGGGCGCCAAAAAGGGGGGGTAAAGGAGACGGATTCTAGGGGCCCATGATGGAGGGGGGCCCAGAGAGGCCCCTAATGATGATGAAATTATAATACAGAAAAAATAATGACACTGTGTTGGGGGCCCTGTAAAGATTCTTTTCATGGGGCCCAAAATCCCTAGCGGCGCCCCTGGGGCTCTGTACCGAGGAAGTCGTTGTGGCTTGTGCAGCCCTTTGAGACACTTGTGATTTAGGGCTATATAAAAAAACATTGATTGATTGATTGATTGACATGTCGTAAGACATCCATCCATTTTCTACCGCTTGTCCCTATTGGGGTCGCGGGGGGTGCTGGAGCCTATCTCAGCTGCAGGGTACACCCTGGACAAGTCGCCACCTCATCACAGGGCCAACACAGATAGACAGACAACATTCACACTCACATTCACACACTAGGGCCAATTTAGTGTTGCCAATCAACCTATCCCCAGGTGCATGTTTTTGGCGATGGGAGGAAGCCAGAGTACCTGGAGGGAACCCACGCAGTCACGGGCAGAACATGCAAACTCCACACAGAAAGTTCCTGAGCCCGGAATTGAACTCAGGACTACTCAGGACCTTCGTATTGTGAGGTATATGCACCAACCCCTCTTCCACCGTGCTGCTCTGTCGTAAGACAAGGATGGACAAACACACCTTTTCTTTTACCATAGAAACTAGGGGGGAACCATTAATAAAATGCCCTGTCACCTGTGTCAGTAAAAATTTTCACACCCGACTAGAGAAAACGTGTTGCGGTAAGTTGTAGATTTGTGTCTTAAAGTTTGAGCCACACAGATGCTAACATTTGATATAACGCCACAAGTGAATTTCCATCTTTTGTGAGGGATTCAACAAAACTGCAAAAAACAAAAAAGCACTCTCTTCTTCAGTTAAAACGTCTTTAATATTTACAACATGTCTTAGTGGACCTTTAATTAGCTCCTTTTATGATTTCACAGGTTTGGGAGCATGGCTGGCCTCTGTGTCGGTATCGCAGAAGGTGGATGCAGGCCGGCCTCTGTGCCGACGTTGACTGTGATGTTGGTGTAGAGAGGCAGGCGCTCCCGGGAGAGAACCTCATACTCTGCTGTGTTCATCCCGTCCTTCTGCCACATCACAGGTGTGTCGGACATATATTTGTACCTTGACCATAAAACAAAAGAAACAAAACTTCATGCCAATATGAAAAACAAAGTAAAATAGTTCACATAACATAAAGTAATATTCCAGTATAATCAAACAGACACACATTGAAGAAAGTATGTAAAGAATGGAATAGTATAATCATTTTGGTAATTTTACTGTATTAAATATAATAGAAACAATAAAGCTATTTGGTAGTGGTTGATTTGATTCTAAAGAGTAAGTAAAGGTCATGATATGGGAAGAAACACATCTTTGTCTGATACCATGTCATTATCAACATGACAGGTTGGACGTTGGGTTTCCTTTAACTTCCTGTTTGGGACCCTTCTTTGTATTTTCAACTCTTGTGTGTCACAGTAGACGGCACACTCACTGTCAGTGTGAACCCTATCACTTCTTGTAAGTGTAACGTAGTATACAATAAAATACTTTAGTCCACATAGAGTGCTTAAACTAGGGGGGGGGGCGATTAATATTGGATATGTGTTCAATATCAACAAAAAACAAGTATCGCATGACATCGGCTTGCATCTCAAATCTCTGATATAAGCTGTGATACAAGCAGTCCTGATGAGTGTTTACTCGTGCAAAGCTGGACATTCAGTTAGCATCTAAATGTCCTCCAATTAGCACAAAAGGCTGGTCTTTTCTTGTATTTTGTATATTCTTGCATGGGGTGGTTGGTAGAGTGGCTGTGCCAGCAACGTGAGAGTTCCTGGTTCGATCCCCGGCTTCCGCCAACCTAGTCACGTCCTTTGTGTCCTTGAGCAAGACACTTCACCCTTGCATGGGTGCTGTCGCAATCAATGTGTGAATGTGGAAATAGTGTCAATGCTCTTTGAGTACCTTGAAGGTAGAAAATCGCCATACAAGTATAACCCATATACCATTTTAGTTTACAAAATGTAAACATGGTTGGTTGTAAGCTATTAGGAGCAAGCAGCAACACAACAACTAAGCACACGATAGCACACAAGCTAAAACATTCTCAGTTAAATAATATTGCAGTTTAAAACACTACATATGTCAATATAAACAAGTATCAAATAATTGAAGTTGATTATTACTTACACATTAAAAGTATCCAAGGCAGAAGCATATTAGGAATTATCCAGGAAACAAACATGTAAATTGAATGATGCGGACATCATTCAATTTACTGGGTGATGGGCTTAACCGAATCACTCAAGGTTCCAATATCGGTATCGTATCAAAAGTGAAAAAGTTGTATCAGGACACCCCTACATTAAACGTCCCTATCAAAGAAATCCAACAGTCTACCTCAAATTGTTTTTTTCGTTGCCTTTGTCCCGCTTGTGTTTAATCATTTTGTAGCGTCCCACCTCCATGGACGGACGTATGACGTGCATTCCCGCCAAAGAGACCCTGAGAAGACAAAAGTCAGAAGTGTCAAGGCAAAAATTAAAGTTTTACGAGGACTGTGGTTTGACACTAGGAGGACCGTCCTATCCGTCAGAGTCTAAGTTGTCTGTCAAACGTCTCACCTGAGCCCAATGTCATCGTCCTCGCCACCCCAACCCCAGTAGTTGTTGGGAAAACCGTTAATTTTGCGGTATTGAAGAGGCGTGAAAGCAGTCACTCCTCCGAAGCATGCTTGGTACGGAAGTCTAGAGGGGCAACACAGTTAAAAAGGTGTTACCCAGTCAAAAATGTACTTAGGTTACGTACACAGACGAGACACAACTCACTTGTAGTCAAACTTGTTGACGGCAACGGAGAAGTGTTTGGGATTGGATCCGCACAAGTAGTTGTTGCGGTCATCCTCGGGAATGAGGTCCACATCGTGGAAAAAGATACACTCCCATTCCTCCTCTTGCATGACCTCCCAGAAGCCGGCGTTCATCAGCCGAGCCTTGTTAAATGTGTAGTTCCCAGCCTGCATTAGGAACAGTACGTTGGAGAAGACAATTATGATATTTTACATTTAATACTACAGTGGTACATCACTGAAAACTACAACCATAATAATACACAGGCCTGATCTACTAAGATCCCAAATAACAAGTGCAGGGATGTGAGCACCCTTTGAGAAAAAGATAGGAACCTTTCCATCAGTACAAAGTGCTGCCAGGCAAACCCCTGAAAGATCATTTTGAAAATCAAGACTACATTTCCTGCATTTATACACTATATTTTACCTTTAGATTTATTCTTAACTACCAACCTATTTTTGCTGTCTTTTTGTTTTTCCATGTAATGTACCACATCATTTTTTATTTTTTTAGTAGAACATTTACAAACATTATTGTCATTGAAAAATGTAAAATTCTATATCATGCATGCAAAGAAGTCAGAAAACGTTTGGCAACTCTATCCTCTAGCCACTCTCCTTCGGGTAATATACTTTTGGTGTTGTGACCTGTGTTTACAATCGGTCACTTCAAAAACATACCTTCTCGCTGGCTACTAATAACTACTCTAGAACTACAACTGGTTCAGAACTAACTGAACTAAGTGTTCGGATTGTAATCATCCAAATATGATTAGCAACAAAGCAGACAGCCGTCATTGTTGTGGCTCGGAGAGCAAACAAAGGCGAACAACTGGTAAGCTAGATGCTTACTGGCGAGCTTGTTTTGGTGCTCCTGATATCGCCTCCCTGTCCTGCAACTCAGTGCGGCGTTTAGGCAAGAGGAACAGCGATTACCTGCGGCAGAGGCAAGCGTTCAACCCATTTTGTTTGAATCTACCATCAACGCACTTGGATCTAATGAGGCTCGACAGCATAAAGACCAACGCAGCCGACGATCCAGTGCTGGAACGTAGTTCTCTGTCTGACAGTAAGCTTCGCGTCTCTGGCTCCTCTCCTGTGTTTGCTCTCCATATTCCTCTGCCCCTTGTGCTCACTTGTTCCTGCGTTTCCCTTGTTCCCACAGTTTATCCTACGTCGCCTTGGAAGTGAGCTGTGCGCCTCAATTCCCTGGATCCCCCTCTGGACTCTGACTGCCTCCCTTGACCCTCGACCCCCACTTTGGACACGGACCTCAGGACGCCTCTCTCCATACCGCTATGCATCCGATGGAGCCAAGATAGCGTTCATTTTTACGTTACTTTCAGGACCGGCCTTGAGGTGGGCCAAGGCAGCCGTGGATAAGACTTTGGGGCTGGACTCGAATTATGCTGCTTTTCGGGTGGAATTTCGAGCGGTGTTCGATCAACCAGCAGATGGAGGGGACGCTTCCGCAAGACTGCACACCATCCAACAGGGCTTCCGCTCAGTGGCAGCTTACACCCTTGAGTTCCGCACCTCGGCGGCAGACAACAAAAGGGGAGACAAGGTGCTTCAGAACGCCTACAGGAGAGGCCTGAGCGATGGCTTGCTCCGGGACCGACCCTTTTCTTGCCGCAAGCTCATTGACCTGCGCTGCTCTTTGATCAAAGACTCTTGGAACACGCAGCGGAGAGAGCTCAAACATCCGCTAGCGTATCTCCGACACCCCAGCCCCGACCTGCCGACATCAGAGCCACGGGACAGTCATTTCCCCCGCCTACGGCGACAGCAGCAGTTGTGGAGCCGATGGAGCCTGGCGACCGAAGAACAGGAGAGGAGATTCAGGCCGCGCCTCTGCCTATACTGCAGCCAAAAGTTCAGGCTCACCAGCAAGGGGGATCCTGGGAGCCATACAGCTGTACCCTCTATGAAGAGAGATCCTGGAATACTCTTCCCGGCGACCTTGTCCTGGAACTCAAGGACGCTGACAGTGGGGGCCTACTTGGACTCTGGAGCCGACAAAAACTTCCTCGATCGGGAGTTTGCCCGACAAGCTGGGATTCCCCTAGTTCCCCTCGACACATTTCTCCTTGCACAAGCCCTGGACGGACATCCCTTGGTCTCCACAGAACATAAATATTGTTCACAATTACTAATTATTAAGGACGTAACAGTATTGTAAATATCGCAGTATTTCAGTTTCAGACCACTGGCAATAAAGTCGTGGTATTTGACCGTATCGAACAAGAACTTGGAGTACACCTGTCTATGTAGTTTTTTTCTGGCGCTCTTAAATGGGGTGATTTGAGAAGTGAACTGCATTTCCCGTGATGGTGCCAGCGAGCACAGCGCAAGAGATGTCTTATTTAGACATTAAGTCAAGCCTCAGCCAAATAGAAGAAACTCCTCCCCCTCTGCTTCAGGCTGTGAGGTACCACACAACAAAGCTAGGACAAAGTATTCATTTCATCTAATTGTGGCATGCACATAAAAACACTAACGGCGATATGCAGTGACATAAATGTTGCTTTGTTTATGGACTCTCTGAAACGTCCGCAGAGTGTGCCAATGTACCTAATGCTGTGACCGGGTAAATCTGTATAATGTTTATAAAGTTTATTTTCGACGTTGTCTCGAAATATATAGCGGCAATGACTTCCAGGTATCTTTTTTATCAGTGTACATTTTTAAAATATATATATTATGATACTTTTGGAGTGTGTAGGGCATGTTTTTACTTGCAATCGCCTACAGAAAAGATCATCTTGCAGACAGAGTCAAAAAACGGGTTATAAAAGTGACTGTGGAGCAAAATCTACGCCAAAGCATATCCAATACACACTTGTGGCAGTCATGACAATATCAGACAAACAGAAGAAGTCAGGAGTTAAAGTCACAGTGAAGTGTCTTGAGCGCAAAAATCATGACTAAAGTGGTGAAACTGTATATTCATTTGCACTTTAATTGTATTGACTGTTTATTTAAGAAACATGTATATTATTATTATTTTAGTTAGAATTTAGCACTGTGTACTTGTGTGCACATTTATTATTCATCAGTTTTTATGAGTGCCTTCTTTTGCAGTGTATCTGATTTAGTATTTATTGTGTAATCAGCCTGACCTAAGCATTGATAATAATCTTTGTGATAGAATAACACATGCTTTTATTTCATTTGACAAAGTTTAACTGGTGAACTGTAAATAGGTTAGATTACTAATTCATTGTTAATGTTTGAGTCGGCTCCGGACCCCTCTGTAGTGAAAAAAGTTAGGCCAGGAAGTCAAAATGGTTAAGAACCCCTGATCTAGACCACATAAAGTGTTTTAAATGTAGAATGAAATATAGTCTCAGTTCGAATACCCCTCCTCTGCCCATGTTTTTGCCCTCCCTCCTTGGTTTTGTGCGTTCACTTCAAACAAGAGGCGTGGGAAAAGTGAGCTCGCAGACCTCCTTACACTACTGAGTGCGAGGAGAAAGATGGCAGACCAAAAGATGCGTACAAATAAGTAATACTCGTAATTAATGGTTTTCATAATAACGACAAAACTTCAAACCTCTGCTTCTGCACGTAAATATTGGCTTCAAACACAAATGAAACACATTTTACATAACGCAAGCTGTTGTGCCAGCACTTGCATATTTTGCCGAAAAAAACGTACAAGCAAAGCATTGCATGTGACAGCATCTTAAAAGTAAACAAACATTTGTGGCATCTGCCTTACGCCACTGCTGTCAAACAGTGAGGGTTGATGACGTAGCGAGACTTAAAGGCCTACTGAAATGCGATTTTCTTATTTATACGGGGATAGCAGGTCCATTCCATGTGTCATACTTGATCATTTTGCAATATTGCCATATTTTTGCTGAAAGGATTTAGTAGACAACATTGACGATAAAGTTCGCAACTTTTGGTTGCTGATAAAAAAAGCCTTGCCTGTACTGGAAGTAGCAGACGAGTAGCGTGACATCACAGGTTGTGGAGCTCCTCACATCTGCACATTGTTTACAATCATGGCCACCAGCAGCGAGAGCGATTCGGACCGAGAAAGCGACGATTTCCCCATTAATTTGAGCGAGGATGAACGATTTGTGGATGAGGAAAGTGAGAGTGAAGGACTAGAGGGCAGTGGGAGCGATTCAGATAGGGAAAATGCTGTGAGAGGCGGGTGGGACCTGATATTCAGCTGGGAATGACTAAAACAGTAAATAATCACAAGACATACAGTATATATACTCTATTAGCCACAACACAACCAGGCTTATATTTAATATGCCACAAATGAATCCCGCATAACAAACACCTCCTCCCTCCCGTCCATACAACCCGACAATACAACTCAAACACCTGCACAAAACACTCAATCCCACAGCCCAAAGTACCGTTCACCTCCCCAAAGTTCATACAGCACATATATTTCCCCAAAGTCCCCAAAGTTACGTACGTGACATGCACATAGCGGCACGCACGTACGGGCAAGCGATTAAATGTTTGGAAGCCGCAGCTGCATGCGTACTCACGGTACCGTGTCTGCGTATCCAACTCAAAGTCCTCCTGGTAAGAGTCTCTGTTGTCCCAGTTCTCCACAGGCCAATGGTAAAGCTTGACTGTCATCTTTTGGGAATGTAAACAATGAAACACCGGCTGTGTTTGTGTTGCTGCAGCCGCCCGCAATACACCGCTTCCCACCTACAGCTTTCTTCTTTGCTGTCTCTATTGTTCATTGAACAAATTGCAAAAGATTCACCAACACAGATGTCCAGAATACTGTGGAATTTTGCGATGAAAACGGACGACTTAATATCTGGCCACCATGCTGTCCCAAAATGTCCTCTACAATCCGTGACGTCACGCGCAGACGTCATCATACCGAGACGTTATCAGCAGGATATTTCGCGCAAAATTTAAAATTGCACTTTAGTAAGCTAACCCGGCCGTATTGGCATGTGTTGCAATGTTAAGATTTCATCATTGATATATAAACTATCAGACTGCGTGGTCGGTAGTAGTGGGTTTCAGTAGGCCTTTAATCGACGTCCGTATGCAAAGGGGTGTATTTGCAATACTTCGTCATGGTACTAGATGCTAGAGCCAAGGGAGAGGGTCAAGTAGAAGAAGTAGAGAAAATTCAAATTGAGCCCTAACCCCTAACCCTTGCTATCGTTCCATGCATATGTACACAGACGTAGAGAAGTAACAGTGTATGTACGTGTCAGACCTGGTTAATGATGTAGATGCGGTAATCAAGCTGCTGCCGCTGCAGGAAAGGATGCAGGTTGTAGAGCAAGTACTTTAGGTGGCGCTCGCGGTTCCTGTATGGGATGATAATGGCCGTGCGGTGCCTCGCTCGGCAGTCATGCGGGCGGTAGTGTCCACCGAGTTCCACCTGTGGGTATTTCTGCTCAACCTTGGCGAAGGTGAGTCTTCCTGGGAAGCTCACGTTAATCGGCCCACCTGTGTGCAAATGAACAATATTAATAAAATATAGAGTGAACGCTCTAGTCCGTCATCCACTCGTTTTGTCTCTGTGGGTGAAGGCCAGGAGCTAGAACACACACAGAGCCTTGGTTTGGTTAAAGTTTAGTTTAAGTTTGGTTAAGTTTTTTTCGAACATGGATGCAGTCACAATATGATATATCATACAATTGACACATTCTCATTTCTCTTTACAACATATCCAAAAAGGAGCAAAAAGAAGCAAAGTTTATTTAATCCTACCCCTTTTTTCCAATCCGTTGCTATTACTAACACATAACTTCACTTCCTGTTCTCAATGTGTAACAACATTTATATCAATGAAATACAACAGTTCTCTTGATGGACAGTTAAGTCAGTTATTATTCCCACAATGGGAATAATAACAGTAGAAAATGGATGGATGGATGGATGGATATAGGTTGGTATCTCATGTTCAATAAGCTTTAGGATGTTTATCAAAATTATTCTTCCTTGTACTTTGTGAACACTCCCAGTTTAAATTGACTCTAAAACTGGATCATATTAGTACATTGTTTGATTTATTTGCTTAATTCATTCCATATTTTATTCCACACACAGATATACTAAAGGTCTTAAGTGTTGTACGTACAAATATTTTAAATTACATTTTTCTCTAAGGTTATATTTCTCCTCTTTTCTTGAGAATAATGGTTGTACATTTATGGGTAGCAGGTTATTTGCACTGTGCATAATTCTAGCTGTATGCAAACACACTAAATCATTGAATTTAATTATTTTTTAATTCAATAAATAAAGGGTTTGTTTGTTCTCTATATCCAACATTATGTATTATTCTGACTGATCTGTTTTTGTTACACAATTAGTGAATTTAATGCACTTCCTTAGTTATTTCCCCGTATTTCTACACAATACCTCAGATATGGTAACACTAACGAGCAGTAGAGAATATGGACTGATTTTTATGTCCAGAACATAGTTTACTTTATTCATCATTTAAATATTTTTTTTCCACTTAATGTTGTATATTTTATTCATTTTATCGTCTGTTATTGCACCCAGAATTTTGTTTCTACTCTTTCAATATCTGCTCTGTCTATTTTTATTTGTGTTTGACCTTCTTTTCTGCTGTTACCAAATAGCATTATTTTAGTTACACTGAGATATTAGCTTCTGTGTGTTCTCACCTGAACAAAACACAGTTGTGTCCTCTGCAAATATTACTAACTAAGTCTTTTGTAGCTTTATAGATGTCGTTTGTATAGATATTGAAAAATGTTGGTTAGTTTTGATCCCTGGGGAACGCCACAAGATATATGTAGCTCTGTTGATGTACAAACGGATATTTGTCTAGCTTTATGTATTGCTTTCTGTTAGTTAGGTAACTTAGGTAGCTTTTTATCCAATTTAAGACCAATCATCTTGTGCCATACCGTTGTATTGTATTAAAAAATTATGATTGATTGTGTTAGATTGTGTGTTAGGTCCATAGATACTGCTGCTGCACACTGTTTACCATATATTGCATTGGTCATTTTCTTCAGTTATTTTGATAAATGGCATCAATGTTGAAATGTTTGCTCGGTATCTGAATTGTTTCCCCACAAGTGTTCCACTTGTGTTTATGAATTCATCCAATCTGTTATTGAATAGTTTTTCTATGATATTGGAAATTTGTGGAAGTAAAGAAAGAGGTCTATGGTTTGTAAATTGGTGTTTGTCTCCGGTTTTATGAATCGGTACAACTTTTGCTATTCTCATATTGATTTGGAATGTGTCAGAACGTGGACTATGGAGTGGTTGTTTTCCCGAGATGCAAGTGAACTTGGACCGGACATGGCGTGAAGGTAGTGACATCTTTTATTTTAACACTAACAAACTACAAAAAGGGGTACAAACAAAAGGCGCGCTCACAGGCGGAGATAAACTTAGCTAAGAAAACAAAAACTAGGACTAAGGCAAAACTATGGACGTGAAACTGATAAACACTTATTGTGACAAGAGCAGAACAAAAACTTACATGGCATGGCATGAAGCAAACACTATGGAATAAGCAGGGCATGATAATGACAGCGGTAAACAGAGTTAGAAAGGATAATGTCACCAGGACGAACAACAGAAACAGACAGGCTTAAATAGCAGTGACATGATTAGTGACAGGTGTGCGAGTGCAAAGCGTGAGACAGGTGCGTGACGAGGACAGGTGAAAACTAATGGGTAGTCATGGAAACAAAAACAATGGAGCGTAAACAGAAACTAAAGAGTCCAATAACTATACAAAACAAAACATGACTAAAACAAAACATGATCACACAGACATGACAGAATGTGCCTGTTTGAAATGATAGATATACGTTAAAGGTTCTGAAATTTCTTCAATAACTTTTGTTATTTTCATATCTATTTTGTGACAATCATTTGAGGTCTTAGATTTACATTTCTTTACCATTTGGATCATTTCCTCTATTGTCAAATTTTTGAGGAACATTGAGTTGGGATTTCTCTCTATAGTGTCATTCAAGTTCTCCACTGACCCATCCTCTACATTTGGATCTCTTTGTTCCAGATTTGTTCCAATGTTTGCGAAGTAGTTATTAAAGTGTTCAACTACTTTGATCATAATGTCATTTTTTTAAATGTTTGTCTAGAAAGTATAGAGAGTAAACCTTTTGAGCACCATTTCTTATAACATTTAAGATGTTGCTCAAACTTGCTCTCATGTTGTTATCTAATAATTGACTGTAATTTTCTTTCCTACGGGTTTGTAATATATTCGTTAGCTTGTACTTATACTTTTTGTACTTGTTTTTTGCGTCTGTGATCTATTATAGCCATCACTATGGCTTGTTGAACTGTCCCAAAAAATGCTTCATATTGTTGTATTATTGGAATACTTGACCGTTTATTGTTGCATTTAATGTTGGTAGGGTATTTTCGGTCCGTGTAATATAAACAATTATTTTAGCTATTCGAAAATAAATTTGTATCTGGATCACTATCATTTTTCAAGTGTGTCTTTTTTTGGTCTATGCAGTGAAAAGTTTCTAACTCCATGTTTGATTCAGTCTTGCGTGTATGCGCCATGGATGTGCTAATGTTGTTTGTAATTACTGATATTTATCCAGTTTTTCCATATTCCTGATGACCATTACCCTTGTTTCTTCAGGTGTTCAATTTAGTTTGATAAATATTTAGCAATTTGTGGTCCAAGCTTGCTGAATTTTGAATTTGAAGTTGCGCGCCTTCCTAGCAATGTCAGCGTTATTTTTCGTAAAATTTTCATTTATATACACTTTTGATCCTTTCGACTTTCTTTCCTTTTTAGTAGTGCAAGTTTGTATTTTGGGTTTACAAACCTAAGTCTAAGTGGGATTATTACTGATGTGGATCCGTCTTTCTTTCTTTAGAGTGGATGGCAAGCTTCTATGTCCTACATGTCCAGTTATATCTCCTTTGACTTAATGAACGTGGCTTCCTGCCGCTCTGTGGAGCTGACTTCCAGTTCCCTGGGCTTTCCCCCATCGTTGGTGGCTAGCGCCAGAGCATATGAGGGGAGTTTAAAGTGGAGCCTGGTCACGATTACATCCTTCATTATAGAGTACTGTTCCAGTTCAGCCACTCTGTCTGTCAGCTACCGTACCTGTCGATCCTTCTCGTCGTTTTGCACTGGCACAATAATTACCTCCTCCTGTTATTGTTTGTTATTGTTGTCTGACAACAACAGTAATGTTATTGTTATAATTTTATTGCGTGTTTTTCTATATTTTTAATTTTAACCAGGGACTGCAGACGGAAATGAGCTATTTAGCTATAATCTGGTGCAGAACATACTTATTTGTGCATTGTCCCTTTAAATAAAGACTAAAGTAATTAGAACATTCATATTTTGTTGTCCAGTCGTTGTTAAAAGTAGGATTTTTGCAATTTATTTGGATTTTTTTCCAGGTTCGAATGAGTAATCTTCTTCTACTCACCCCACAGCTTTCACTGTGACACATATGCCTCGCTTTTGCCCCCTACGGGGTGGCGGGAGTACTGCATACATGATCCATCCAAGTTTGGCGGGCCGAATGTGGCCCGCTGGTCGCCAGTTGAATAGGCCTGACGTAAGGTAACGTAGTAGTAAAGATCCGGATCACCCCCAAAATCGAATCACTTGTTGCTTATCCCGTTGTTGACATTTCCTAAAAAAATCATCAAAATTCACCTCCAGTATAACTTTTTGAATTATGTTGCTAACTAACTAAACTAACTGACATCAACAACACACTATAATGAGAAACAGTGAGAAAATATGTTATGTATCATATTGTAATTGTATACATGTAACGCCATTATTTTTGGTTGATACTACAAATTTGAGTACCGATCCAATACCAAGTAGTTAGGGGGCAGTATTGGTCATAAAATGATAAATTTTTTGATAACAGCTGTAATCCCACGAAAACATGGGGGTGGCTGTGTAAAATTATCAATTAATATTTACGGTAGATGATTCTCTTGTATTACCTAATGTAGTGTTTTTCAACCACTGTGCACACTAGTGTGCCGTGAGATACCGTCTGGTGTGCCGGGGGAGATTATGTAATTTCACCGAATCGGGTTAAAAATATTTTTTGCACACAAGTAATTGTAATCCGTAAATAATGTGCCGTTGTTGAGTGTCTGTACTGTTTAAAGCTTGGCAGAGTAACCATGCTATACTCTCCCATATCAGTAAGTGGCAGCAGGTAGCTAATTGCTTTGCAGATGTCGGGGACAGGAGGCAGCGTGCAGGTAAAAAGGTATCTAATGCTTAAACCAAAAATAGACAAAAGGTGAGTGCCCCTAAGAAAAGGCATTGAAGCTTAGGCATGGCTTTGCAAAACGAAACTAAAACTGAATTGGCTGTAACGTAAACAAAACACAAAATGCTGGATGACAGCAAAGACTTACAGCGTGTGGAGCAGATATGGCGTCCACAAAGTACATCCGAACATGACATCACAATCGACAATGTCCCCACAAAGAAGAAAAGCGTCCGCACAACTTTAATAGTCTTGATTGCGAAAACAAAGCAGGTGTGGAGAACAGCGCTCAACAAAGACATGAAACTGCAACAGGAAAATACCAACAAAACAGGAAAAAACACCAAGACAAGACAAGGACTAAAACACTGCACACAGAAAAACACCAAAAAACTCAAAATAATTCAAGGCGTGATGTGACAGGTCGTGACAGTAGACCTACTTTGAGACAAGAGCTATAGTGAGGCATGCTTGGTTATGGTTTAAATTAATATCAAACAATTGCGAGAACGGCTTTTTATTGTTGATATTGGCTACTGAGTTTCAATTTTTAATGATTTCTGCTTGTGGTGTGCCTCAGAATTGTTTCAATGAAAAAAATGTGCCTTGGCTCAATAAAGGTTGAAAAACACTGAGCTAATGTATATTAAACAGCTAAACAAAGGCAAAAAACTACAATTGCCACTTACTTCCTGATATTGTAAACATTAAAAAACAAAACAAAAACGTTTTTGAGACAATAAAAACATCATTCTAATCACTATAGTGTCGACAATATACTAATAGATATCGTTACTGAAAATATTTCTATCAATCCGCCCACTCTTTTCTTTTTCAAGAGCTCTAGCTTAGCAGTTAGCTATGCTTTTTTGTATCATTTTATGGTGCGTAGTGTGGCATGTTTAGCTATTCCTCGTCCTCCAATGATAAAACTCTTTGTAAAAAAACAGTTTATTGCTCGCTAACAAGGACCAGAGCAAAACAGGCTGCCACCTGGGGTGCCATCCAAATTGCAGAGTGTAAAAAAAAATAATTAAAAAACAATGAAAATATGTAAATAGAAATGTTTGTATAATGTGAACTCTGTACACTTAATTGGAATGTTTTCTTAAACAAAAATCAATCTAACATATGACGTGACGTCTTTGCTACCTGCCACCTGCGCCATGAACCTGTTGAAACTGCGGGTGGAGGGTGACGTCTCATCTTCTCACGATCGAAGGAGGCTAATGGAGCAATTTTATTTAATTGATCATATTTTACTACGAAAAGTAGGACATTGAAGTTATCTGGTGCGGCCTATAAAGTGAAGGAAGGAGGAGGAGGAAACACGGCCTGAAAGCAGAGGTACGTATGTACATTTAGCCAATTCATTTTTAGCGTTGGCATCATGACTTTTCTTATATAGGCTACCAGCATCAGGCTGTTGTTGATGTTATTCCCATTCAAGGACATTGTTGGGTTTCCTCTTTCTTCACTCATCTTCAATGAATACTCCAGTTGTATATATATGAAAGATGATGGTTTATTTTAAGGATGGTTCAGTACAGTGCCTCACAGCACCGGGAAACAAAACATCGGTAACTGTGGAAAATAGAACACAACTCCATCAAACTTTTTCTGTGTGTGTCTCACATTCTCTCGCGCGAAGTGAACCGGAAGAGATCACATGACGATAGCGCGGATGAACCTGCACTACCGTATATAACCTATTGGAGGCGCATAACAACAACAGCAAGCCTCTCTTCTCATAATACACAGAAACAGCATTAATAACAATAAGATCACATTTACTCAACACCCCACCTTGATCTCATGACCATGAAACAGTGAAACACATTAGTTTCCAAAAAAAATAATTTGAATTTGTCAATCTTGGCTCTTGTAGTAGGTTTTGTTAAGATGTCTGCAACCATGTCTTCTGTAGGACAGTAGACTAATGAAATTTTCCCTTCAGTGAGTGCCTCACGAATGAAATTATATTTGACATCAATATGTTTGGACCTCTGTCTATTAACTGGATTTTTGCTCAACAAAAGAGCCCCTTGATTGTCTCCATGAATTGTTGTACAATCGTACAAACATTTGTCCATGCCACTCAACAGTTGGGTGATATAAATACTTTCTCGTGTAGTGGTGGATAAGCCAATATATTCAGCTTCACAAGTTGACAATGCAACTGTTGGTTGTTTCTTTGATTTCCAGGATATAGCTGGACCTTGTTTTGTTAGACCGAAACAATATCCACAAGTGCTGTGTCGGTCTTCCACTGATGATGCCCAGTCTGAATCGCTAAATGCAATCAGGTTGAGGCCTTCCTCACTTTTCTTGAAACTTAGTTCAAAGTCATGTGTACCCTTGAGATACCTTAGCACATGTTTGGCAGCAACTAGATCCTGTGCTGTTGGCTTTGCCAATGTTTGTGATAACCTACCAACAATCCAGCTGATATCTGGTCTGGTGCAGGTCATGGCTTAGATCAAGCTACCAATGATTTCACGGTATTCTTTGGGGTTTACCACCTCGGTAGTGTCACACTCATTTTTATTTGTAGTGCCCAGTTCTACTTTCTGTTTAGAAGGAGTGCTTCTAGGTTTGCATTCTGACATGCCAAATCTTTCAAGCACCTTTTGCATGTACATCTTTTGATCCAATTTGATTTCATTCTGTTTCTGTTCAAAATGAATACCCAGGAAATAAGATATCTTACCCAGGTCTTTCATGTTGAATTTGGCTTTCATTATGTCTTTGAATTGCTCAAATGCTTCTTTGCCACTTGCAGCAATGATCAGGTCGTCCACCCAGATGATAACAATGACTGTTTCATTTTCTGTTTGTTTTCGGTAGACACAATGATCAGATAGGTTTCTTTTGAAATTGTTTTGCTCTAAATGGTCATTTAGAAGTTTGTACCAATTTCTTCCTGATTGTTTTAGGCCATAGATTGATTTCTTCAACCTAAATACTAGTTTTTCACCTGTGTCCGATGTTTTCCGAAAACCTTCTGGTTGTTCTAGGTATATCTCTTCATCAATGGGGGCATGTAAATATGCCGTTTTCACATCCATCTGGTGGATGGTGAGGTCATTTTGGACAGCTATTTGCATCAATGCACGCACAGAAGTAATGTCTGTGGTTGGTGCAAATGTTTCTTGATAATCTATACCTTCAGTTTGACTGTATCCTTTGGCAACATATCTAGCTTTGAAAAGCTGTCCTTTCTCTGTGTTTTCTTTGAGGGCATAAACCCACTTTCCGCCTACTGTATTTTTCCCTTTTGGTAATGTTGTTAGTTCAAATGTGTCATTTTCTTTGAGAGATGCCAACTCGTCTTTCATGGCTTTTTCCCAGCTGGCTGCCTCTGATGACATCAGGGTGTCTTTATACGTCTGTGGGACTCCACACACTGCCCTGCAACAGTGATCAATAACGTCATGGCTTTCATTGATATCATCAATGTTTGTTACATATTCCTCTAAGTATTTTGGAGGAACAATTCTCTCTCTCTTTGGGTAACAACCTCTTTGTTCTGTTCTAGTCTCTGTGTTAGTTGTGGCATCATCTAACACCACATCCTCCTCTACTTCCAGAGTTTGTGTTTGGTTATCAACATCATTTTGAGCTACAGTTTGATTTTCGATGCTCACTGATTTTTCTGATACAGTGTCAGGTAGTTTGGTTTCATTGCTTTCGCAATCTGGGATTTCCAAGTCATATGCATTTGTTTGTGTCTCTTTTTCTGCAGTGTTCTTTTTGGTGAATTTTACCAGTCTGTGTTTTGACACCTTTCTTGACTGTGGATCATAGACCAAGTATGCTGGACTATTTTTACTATAGCCCACAAATACTCCTTTCTCACACCTTGGTTCAAGTTTCTTGTGACTGTGAGTGTATGCGTAACACTCCGAGCCAAACACCCACATTTTTGAAATGTTGGGCTTCTTTCCAGTTAGCATGAAATATGATGTGTTCTTTGTTCTGTCATTGTAACATGTGTTCCGAATGTGGGCGGCACTTTGAACAGCATAAGGCCATAATGTTTTTGGTAACTCTTTTTCTAGTAGCATACACCTTGCCATTTCAAAGAGTGTTCGCCACTGTCTTTCAGCTGTACCGTTTTGATGAGGAGAATAAGGTGACGAGGTTTCATGTCTGATACCTTTCTCTCTCAAAAGTGTTTGAAAATCGTTTCCAGTGAACTCAGTTCCATTATCTGAGCGCATACATTTTACGTTGCCATATGGGGAAACGTCTGCAATGAACTTCTCTGTCGCAAGGGTAGTTTCACTCTTATTTTTCAAGAAGTAAACAAATACTGCCCCTGAATAATCATCAGTAAATGAGACTGAATATTTATGCCCATCTAATCCAATGGGGTCAATGGGACCGGCCAGGTCAGTGTGCACCAGCTCTAGGGGTGCACTAGCTTTGACATCAGGTAATTTGTTCCTAGTGTTAGTGAATTTTCCTTGTGTACAAATGTCACATTCTATCTTTGCATCTCCTGTAACTGTCATGCCTGTCACAACATTTTGAAGCTTCAACACATCATTCACATTGCAGTGCCCCAAGATCTCGTGCCATGTTTTCACATCACAACATAGATTCACTTTGTCTTTTGACATCATGTCATGCACAGAGTCATCATATGGTTTTTGATGGTTTACCGTTTTGAGGTAGTACAGTCTCTCGTGTACTTCTATCTTGAAGGTGTTTCCTTCTTTCGTGATGAGCCGGTTTTGTCCTTCTCCGAAGATCACTTGAGCTCCATTAGTCGTGGCTGCTTTCACCGACATGAAGTCTTGTGGGTAGGTTAGGATGAACAAGGCGTTCTTCAGTGTGACGGGGACGCTTCTCCCCTCTGTGTTGCGTAGAAGAACCACTGCATCGCCTCTCTTCAGCGCCACGTTGTTCTTCCTTGTTCCATCGGCCAACTCCATGTAGTGTTTGTTTGGGTTAAAAGTCTCATCAAATCGTGTGAATTTGCTCTTCTCAGTGATTATGTGTGACGTCGCCCCACAGTCCACCATCAGTCCATTTTGTTTGATGCCGTCTGGAAGCACCAAATGACTGGCTTGGAACACAAAGGAGGTGCCAATTTCCTTTGAATCTTCTTCTTTCTCCATAGTTTGTTTAGCAGAGTCAGGCTTGGTTTTTCTTCTGCACGTCGCGTCTGTATGTGTTGTGCTTCGGTGGTAGTTGCACCACTTTGGTGTTGTTTTGTGGGGACAATTTTTCGCGAAATATCCACGATTCCCACATCCATAACAGGTCGCTGACGCTATGTCCACTTTCATTACGTTGTCTGATTTTGGTTTGTGTTCAAATTTCTCTGTCTCTTCGTAGCTTCGTAGTTTGCTCTTGAACTCCACAAAAGTCACTTCATCGTTGCTCTGTGTCATGTGAATGACGAATGGTTTGTATGGTTCCGGTAGGCCCCGCAGAACCATAGCAATGCTCAACTCATTGCTTATTACTTGCTTTGTATTTCTTAAAGCAGTCACTATCTTTGCGGCTCTAATGATGCAGTCTGTAATAGTTTCTTTTGAGTCTTTCTTCAGGGAACACAATTCGCTGTACAGGGAAATAATTCTTGGCTTACTATCACTGGCATAATGGCGCCGTAAAATTTGTAGTGCTTTGCGACCATCGTCAGCAGCGTCTCTCATCACCAACGACAGACTTTTGTCGTCTAGGAACTGGATTAGCTCTGCAAAGCATTCTGCATTTTTCTCTGGGTCCACCTCACCAGAGGAAAGTATTGTGTCCTTTAAACGTTCAAGTCTCATGTGACCAAGAAATTTTACTTCCCAAAGTTCGTAGTTGTCCTCGTCTCCATCGAAGATCAGGCGCTGCCATCTTCCTCCCATAACCTGTTGGGTTTCCTCTTTCTTCACTCATCTTCAATGAATACTCCAGTTGTATACATATGAAAGATGATGGTTTATTTTAAGGATGGTTCAGTACAAAGCCTCACAGCACCGGGAAACAAAACATCGGTAACTGTGGAAAATAGAACACAACTCCATCGAACTTTTTTTGTGTGTGTCTCACATTCTCTCACGCGAAGTGAACCGGAAGAGATCACGTGACGATAGCGCGGATGAACCTGCACTACCGTATATAACCTATTGAAGGCGCATAACAACAACGGCAAGCCTCTCTTCTCATGATACACAGAAACAGCATTAATAACAATGAGATCACATTTACTCAACAGACATATATAATATAAGCTCAATTGGTTGAACTTCTGAAGAAAACAGAAAGTAAATAAGCAAAATCTGAAAAGCAGAAATTCCAGAAATTCCCAAAGGTTGAAAAAGTTGGTAACCCACACTTAAACTTGTTTTATTGTAACCTCGGCTATTGGCTCATTTGGCTCCCATGTAAGCTATTATTTAAAGGAAATAATGGATGCTATTTGTGATGTGATGCAATCAGAACATATTTACAGCCACGACAGGCACATGGAGAGGCTGCTGCAGAGGAGGAGGTGGCACTGTGTTAGTGTGTTTGTGATGGGACACAAGTAGGGGATTTTATTTTTTTATGTTTCATTGCCATGTATGTCTTAGTGTTTTTATTGCTGTGGATTTTAATTGCATGTTTTTGCACTTTAGGAATTGATTGTATTTTTAATTGCATGTTTTTACACTTTGGAATTTGATTGTCTTTTTAATTGCATGTTTTTACCCCTTGTGGACTTTGCTGGCATTTTAAGACGTTGCCCCTTTTAGCTTGTTGCCCCTAGCAACCAAGGTGCCCAATCGAACGGCACCTGAAATTAGACTCACCTGTGGAGCATTAAGACTGCACATTTAAAAGGAAAGAACAGGCAAGGATCGAGGGAAGCGACAGCAGGAAGAAGCGACAGGAGGAAGCGACCGGAAGGAAGAGCGACCGGTAGTGATGGGTTGATGAGGCGTCATGAAGCGTTTCGACACATTGCAAAACTGTATTGATACTGTGTCGATACTGTGTCACTAAATACTGACATCTGCTGGACATTAAAAATCCCTACAGGCAACCTATGGACCGACTCAACTGACACTGATTTTATGACCTAGTACAGTGGTTCTCAAATGGGGGTACGCGTACCCCTGGGGGCACTTGAAGGTATGCCAAGGGGTACGTGAGATTTTTTTTAAATATTCTAAAAATAGCAACAATTCAAAAATCCTTTATAAATATATTTATTGAATAATACTTCAACAAAATATGAATGTAAGTTCATAAACTCAGTGAAGTACAAGCTCAGGTTTGTCACTAAAATGTCTGTCAAAAAGAACTGTGAAAAGAAATGCAACAATGCAATATTCAGTGTTGACAGCTAGATTTTTTGTGGACATGTTCCATAAATATTGATGTTAAAGATTTTTTTTTTTTGTGAAGAAATGTTTAGAATTAAGTTCATGAATCCAGATGGATCTCTAATACAATCCCCAAAGAGGGCACTTTAAATTGATGATTACTTCTATGTGTAGAAATCTTTATTTATAATTGAATCACTTGTTTATTTTTCAACAAGTTTTTAGTTATTTTTATATCTTTTTTTCCAAATAGTTCAAGAAAGACCACTACAAATGAGCAATATTTTGCACTGTTATACAATTTAATAAATCAGAAACTGATGACATAGTGCTGTATTTTACTTCTTTATCTTTTTTTTTCAACCAAAAATGCTTTGCTCTGATTAGTGGGTACTTGAATTTAAAAAAAAATCACAGGGGGTACATTGCTGAAAAAAGGTTGAGAACCACTGACCTAGTATATACAATAATATAAACCAAGTCATTGTATTTCATTTAGGATTATTTCATAACTTCATTTAAATAAAAATATATGTTTTGTCTTTTTAGATACAGTCAATAAATAATGTGAACATGTATCATAACATGGAAATCTAAGAGAACGTGTTGTGAATGAGGATGCTTGTGGACCTGGAAATTTTTTTATTTTTTTTTACACATTTTTATTTTAAAAAAAAAAGGTTTTCCAACGTATTCAATTTTAGACGCTTTCTCTTCTTAGTTATTATTTCTCCAGCTGTAGAAAAGACCCGCTCACAGGGCACAGAGGAGGCGTCAGTGCGACACAGTTCGCGTATCGGTCACGTGACCAAAACAGCTCATGATCGGTCACGTGACTTTCTAAAAGCGGTACTAGCACCAACACAGGGTTTCGCTCTATGAGCTCGACGCATGCGGCGATGCATCGGTGTTGCCGGACCCATCACTAGCGACCGGAGAGTATCAACAGGTTTTGCCAAGAGCGTCCGGGTGGACGCCCGCAGGCTGGGAAGGAATCCAGGACTACGCAGCAGATCCGCAAGCTACCGGAGTGAACCCCAAGAAGCCCACAACACGCAGGGGCAGAGGAAACTCTGCCTCCGAAGTAAGTGTCGTGGATTGTGGATATGTGGGGGTGATTAAACTGCCTTTGGCTGTGGGCTTGCGGGCTTGCGGGCTTGCGGGCTTGTGCGTTGTACGCTGGCTGTGTGGTCCTGTGGCCAGGAGCAGTTGGGACCCAGAGACCTGCGGTGACTCCCGGGAGAGACCAAGAGGCGGGGCGAGACGGGACGTGTACGGCCACGTAGGTTCCACCGGAGACTGGTGAGGAGAGTGGGCGTACTAGATATTTCTACGCGGAACTACAGCAGAGGCCTTGCGTGTAAGTGTGACGTCAGCCCTGAGAGCGTCTACGTTTAGATTATTTTGTCCCCGTGGCCTGCCTCCGATTTAATTTGTGTGCAGGAGGACGCCGTGGAAGTGAGCGGAGCCAGGACACTGACCACGCCTGTCGTGGCTGTACCCTCACCTATATTATTGTTTACCAATTGGTATTTTTAGTGTTATCCACTTGACTGTATTTTTAATTTGTATTGAATAAATTGTAAATGAGCATCATTATCTTTCCTTATTTTGGGACGGTTGCTCTCACTACATTGGGTTCTTAATATTTACATTTGTTTTAAGCAAAATTTTACTAGATTTTAATATTCCACCACTCGGGTCCATCACATGAGGGGTTAGTGCATCTGCCTCACAATACGAAGGTCCTGAGTAGTCCTGAGTTCAATCCCGGGCTTGGGATCTTTCTGTGTGGAGTTTGCATGTTCTCCCCATGACTGCGTGGGTTCCCTCCGGGTACTCCGGCTTCCTCCCACTTCCAAAGACATGCACCTGGGGATAGGTTGATTGGCAACACTAAATTGGCCCTAGTGTGTGAATGAGAGTATGAATGTTGTCTGTCTATCTGTGTTGGCCCTGCGATGAGGTGGCGACTTGTCCAGGGTGTACCCCGCCTTCCGCCCAATTGTAGCTGAGATAGGCTCCAGCGCCCCCCGCGACCCCGAAGGGAATAAGTGGTAGAAATGGATGGATGGATGGAATATGATTGCAGGCTAATTTCTTTCCAATATCAATGTTTTATTCATCAATAAATGCAATTTGAAGGTTAAAAAAAAGTACTTAAGTGTTACAATGCATGCAGAGATGACATTTGTGCCATTTTGTGTTTTACACTACAGCATCTATTCAGCTAGCAAGCTGCAGCAGCACATTTGCTAGTGAGAGACAGACTCAACATGTAGACCGAGGTGTTTATTTGTAACAGAATGTAGCAACAATCATTAAAAAAAAAGTATACAACATTTATGTTTAATGGTAATACATCTTAGTCAATTTCAGAGTAATTATTGTCAGAATCATTTTGAAATACTCAAGACATTCTGGCATATTCATCTGAAATAGTTGTTTTACTTTGGCTGCAAAAAACAAGTGCTTGAATGTATTTTATTACTAAAAACATTATTCTGCAAGAGAAAATGGACATTAATCATTGATATTAGCTTGCACGCTCATAAACTAGCTTTTAGTGCTGCTATGTAGACATTTTTTAGCAATAGATAAGTATAGTTAGTATAACTATTACTGGAATAGGAAGTAAGATGTTATAATGTAAACATATGGGTTGCACATTATATTTACATATGTTATACATACTTTGACATATAATTACAGGATATCATCATATATACTCATTATATTGACAGGGCATAGGGAGCATTTAAAACAATGTCAAAATTGCAAATGTTGGTCTTGTAATTGAACTAACATCATTATTATTATTATTATATATTTCAAAATTGTTCGGTGTGTGTTTAATTTTCTTACAGGATAATGAAGCTGTAGCAGCAGACTCAATGAGTATGTGTCCATGCACTAAATTAGTCTGATTTCTCAAATAGTTCGACTCTTAATAAGCCTCCTAAAACCCATGGAAACACCTTAATCTGATCGTGTTCGGCTTTTGAAAAGTCGGACAAACACACCTGGATAATGCGATTGGAAACCAGCTCTCTCTCTCGAGTGTGTGTGTGTGCGCCGAAGAAAACTGAGCCGAGGATGTCGTTGTGGCTTGTGCAGCCCTTTGAGACATTTGTGATTAAGGGTTATATAAATAAACTTTGATTGATTGATACCATTCAATAAAAACAGCAAAAATTGTAATGATTTCTTTCACAATTTAAAAGATGAGAACATATCTCTCTTTTTTTATATGTTAGAAGAAAAGAAACAGTCTTATTTAAGGTAGCTAGGGAAATGTAAAATGCCGGCTTAATTCGAACTCCCGAACAAAATACGAATGATATGAAGATAATGAAGAAGGTATTTTAAAGGCAAATAATAAAGCGTACACAAACCTCTTCACGCTGCATTTGTGCAAGCCAACTGATTAACTTTCCCCACAACGGGCAAGATAGTCCAGAACATTAGCAACCTTCTTTTGGATATCAGTCGGGGAACTAACGGTCTTTACCTTTTGGATTTAAAACTCCTTCCATAAATCCAAGGACACCTTTTGAATTAACTTTAAGACATTCAAAAGTTTTGCTTCCATGATTTTCGTCCAAAAATTCCTTTGGAAAAAAAACCTTTCGCCACCTTTCTTTGCATCCGACCCGATACATTCTTGGTAGTAGCATCATGTAGGTAGCGCCATCTAAGATAATGTCTTGATGCTCTCTGTTATATAACATCAACATAGCCATTAGAGACATAATATGTGTAATCTGTGCCAATATTACAGCGGAGATCAGTTAAAACAAGTTGCAAGGATACACAAATCCTAGTGTGACTTCATAGGTCAACTGGAAAGGTAATTCAGTTCCATCAATCCATTTTCTACCGCTTGTCCCTTTTTGGGGTCGCTGGAGCCTATCTCAGCTGCGTTCGGGCGGAAGGCGGGGTACACCCTGGACAAGTCACCACCTCATCACAGGGCCAACACAGATAGACAGACAACATTCACACTCACATTCACACACTAGGGACCATTTAGTGTTGCCAATCAACCTATCCCCAGGTGCATGTCTTTGGAGGTGGGAGGAAGCCGGAGTACCCGGAGGGAACCCACGCAGTCACAGGGAGAACATGCAAACTCCACACAGAAAGATCCCAAGCCCGGGATTGAACTCAGGACTACTCAGGACCTTCGTATTGTGAGGCACATGCACTAACCCCTCTTTCACCGTGCTGCCCAGGTAATTCAGTTATCCGCGCTAACATTAAACTTAGTATTCCTGTTTTAAATTTAAATTAGTATTACCGTTTTAAATTGAAATTATCGAAAAACTGTGATTAATAACCGCTTTTTGATACACTCGTGTGTGATGGGACACAAGTAGGGGATTTTATTTTTAATGTTTCGTTGCCATGCATGTTTTAGAGTGTTTTTATTGTTGTGGATTTTAGTTGCATGTTTTTATTGCTGTGGAATTTGATTGTGATTTTAGTTGCATGTTTTTACACTTTGTGGACATTGATTGTATTTTTAATTGCATGTTTTTATTCTTTGTGGACTTTGCTGGCATTTTAAGACGTTGCCCCTTTTAGCTTGTTGCCCCTGACAACCAAAGTGCCCAATCGGACTGCACCTGAGAACAGCCGCACCTGTGGAGCATTAAGGCTGCACACATTTAAAAGGGAAGAGCTTTCAGAGAGAAGGGAGGGACGAGGAAGGAAGAGCGACCGCGGGGAGCGCGACGGAGGGAAGCGGAAGCGACCGGGTGGGCGCCCGCAGGCTGGGAAGGAATCCATGACTACACAGCAGACCCCGCAAGCTACCGGAGTGAACTCCAAGAAGCCCACAACACGCAGGGGCAGAGGAAACTCTGCCTCCGAAGTAAGTGTCGTGGATTGTGGATCTGTGGGGGTGATCAAATTGCCTTTGGCTGTGGGCTTGCGGGCTCGTGCGTTGTACGCTGGCTGTGTGGTCCTGTGGACAGGAGTGATCGGGACCCAGAGACCTGCGGTGACTCCCGGGAGCGACCAAGAGGCGGAGCGAGACGGGACGGGTACGGCCACGTAAGTCCCGCGAGTGACCGGCGACTGGCGAGGAGAGTGGGCGTACCCAATACTTCGACGCAGAACTACAGCAAGGGCAGGGGAAACCCTGCCTTGCGTGTAAGTGTGGCGTCAGCCCGGAGAGCGTCTCTGTACTTTTAGAAGATTTTATCCCCGTGGCCTGCCTCTGTTTTAATTCTGTGTGCAGGAGGACGCCGTGGAAGTGGGCGGAGCCAGGACGCCGACCCACTACGCATGTCGCGGCTGTACCCTCACCATAATATTGTTTACCAATTGGTATTTTTTGTGTTATTTACTTGACCATTTTTAATTTGTAGTGTAATAAATTGAAAATCATCATCATTATCTTTACTTATTTTGGGACGGTTGCTCTCACTACATGGGGTTCTTGATATTTATATTAGTTTTTATCAAAATTTTATTAGATTTTAAATTTCCACCACTCGGGTCCATCACACATGGACTAAGTAGTGGTAGCTTGCTAGCTTAAATGCTAACATGAAAACAAGAACATTAACGCCTTTCCCCATAATGAAACACTATACCTAAACTTATATAAACATATCACTGTCTGAGCAACTAAGCTATTCAACTGTGAACATTGAACTTACAAGCTGTACTCTCTCAGACCGAGTGATTGATCTCAACTCGGAGGACTACGAGACAAAGGTGTTTTTGCGGTATGTTCAAGGACTGTTGAACCGAGTAAGGCACCAGATTGCCCGCCACAAAACTTATCAGTAAAGTATAAGAAACATAAAACATGCAAAATAGTGGGCCTTTACACGGTTTATTTATTTTAGTTAATTAAAAAACTAGGCCAGAAGATTTTAGTGTGTGTTTAAGTACTTGTTGAGCACATTCAACATTACCACGATGATAATAATTGTGATCATTTTGGTCATAACTGTGATGGGAAATTTTCACATCGTTAAATTTGTAGTTTAAAAAAAAAACACGAGGAATAAAGAGACCAAACATTAATGTAACAATAGGAAGTTTCAAGTTCGTAGCAGTTGGGCCAGTTCAAAAATGAAAGAATACACCAAAACTTACACATAAGGTGTTTTTTCCACTCACCTATAAGAGGGGAGGTCATGGGACACAAAGGAAGCACCTCTTTGTTTTTATCATCGGACAGTTTAGGGTTAGCATCTTGGTGGGCTCCAGTAGTGTGGTTTTGTCCTGTTGTCCCTACGTTGTCCTTCTTGCGGTAGGTGAACCCCTTCTGGAAGTCATCCCAGAACTGCAGCACTGAAAGACCCGATATGAGGACCACCACCATGATGGACCTCATGATCTTCAACTTAGCCATGGCAACGGGCAGCATGAGGCTGTATGGAAAGTGTGAGCCTTAGTCATTATGGATGACAATAACAATCGCTCATGTTTTTTCTTCAGCAATTAATTTTATTCCCCTGCTTGTTGTATTAATAAATTTAAAAAAATTAGGAACTTTATTGAACATTGCTGCTTTTTAACTACTTCCCATACAAGAGACGGATACAAATTTAAGAGAAAATGAAGGACAGCAAAGGTGTATTTGATTGGACAATCATAGTATTTTATTTGTTTTTTGCTTTTGTTTTGTTACATATTGCCGGGCGAGTACAACAAAAAAATTCTCATGATATATTTTTTCATATCGTCTGTTTACAATTGTCCTCACAATTTGCTTTATATTAGTTAGGTTAAGTTTATCTTGAACATGTATAAAATGTAAATACGATACATCACATATTATACACATTTTCTTTTTTTTCTTACAATATGTCGGAAAAAGAGTTGGAAAAAGCAAAGCATGTTCAATCTTACCCCCTTTCTACTTCACAGTAGTTACTAACATATATTCACTTCCTGTTCTCAATTTGTACACAATTTACATCAGTGAATTATAAACACAACAGTTCTCTTCATAAATAGCGAAGTCAGTTATGATTCACCCAATGAAATAAAATGAAAGTTATATCATTTTCAATATGTTCAAGACATTTATCATAATTGTTCTTCTTTGTATTTTGTAAACACTTGCAGTTTGAATAGTTTCTTAAACTGGATATTAGTACATTGTTTGACTTCTTTGCTTTGTCCATTCCATAATTTATTCCACATACTGATATGCTAAAAGTTTTAAGTGTTGTACGTGCTTCCATTATATTTTTCTCTAAGGTTATGTTTATATCTAATCCAATATCTAAGGTTATTTATATCTAAGGTTATATTTCTCTTTAATTCCACTCTTTAAAATGGGAGATAAACATAGATTCACTAATTACAGACCAGTGTCACTGCTGTCACAATTTTGTAAAATAATTGAAAAAATATTTGTAAAAAAATTAGACCGTTTTATTGAAAAGAACATGATGTTGAGTGAGTGCCAGTATGGATTCCGGACCAATAGATCCACTGCTTCAGCTGTAATGAATATAATGGAGGATATAGCAACAGCAACTGATAATAAGAAATACACTATAGGGGTATTTATCGATTTAAAAAAAGCATTTGATACTATAGATCATTCTATATTATTATCCAAGTTGTATTCATTTGGTGTGAGAGGAGTCGTTTTAGACTGGCTAAGAAGTTATTTAGATAATGGACAAGAGTTTGTGGATTTTATGGGTAATACAACTGAACATATGAGGATTGAATGTGGAATTCCACAAGGTTCGGTTTTGGGACCAAAATTGTTTATTTTATATGTTAATGATATATGTGAGGTATCAAAGTTATTGAAATTTTTTTTATTTGCGGACGACACCAACTTTTATAGTTCGGGACATGACTTAAAAGCATTATCAAACATTATTGAACAGGAAATGATTAAACTTAAGAGATGGTTTGATGTCAATAAATTTTCATTAAATGTAGAAAAAACAACGTTCATGATTTTTTGTAAGAGGAAAAGGGAGGAAGCGATCAAACTGTCAATAGATGGAATTGATATTGAAAGGGTTTCTGAACTTAGATTTTTAGGAGTGATACCGGATGATGGTCTGACATGGAAATCTCATATTGCACATGTACGGAAAAAGATGTCTAAGAGTATGTTTATAATAAATAAGGTAAAATATGTGTTGGATTATAGGGCAATGCGTATATTGTATTGTGCACTTATATTGCCATGTATCAGCTATTGTGTGGAAGTGTGGGGGAACACATATAAGAGTAACATAAAGGTATTGTATCAACTAAAGAAAAGAGCTATAAGGATTATTCATAGAGTAGATTACTTAGAACACACTAACATATTATTTATTAGTTTGGGTTTATTGAAATTACAGGAGCTAGTAAAGTTACAGACATTATGTGTCATGTTTAAGGCTAAAAGTAAAACATTACCAGCAAATTTACAAAAAATGTTTGTCATCAATTCTGAGAATGAAGAGCATAGAAGAAAAGGTCATTTCCAACATCAGTATTCAAGGACAACTTTAAAACAAATGTGCATATCAGTGGTGGGGGTTAAACTATGGAATTCTCTTTACAATGAGATAAAAGATTGTAAAAACATATTCCAATTGAAAAATATATATAAAGACAGAACAATAAGATCATATGGACAGCCATAAGTGTTTACATTTTGCCTTATATTTATTATTTTACTTATTTTTTGCCTGGTTTTGTATTTGTTTTGTATCAATCTGTGAGGTGTATATTACTTCTTTTGTTTTTTTTGTTCGGTTTGTACTTCATGAAGTTTTGCACTTGTGGTTTTTTTTGTGTTTTTTTGTTGTTGTTTCCGTTATATTTGGATGTAATTGTTGGTTTATAAATCATTAAGACTACATATTATGTTGAAGGGGGAAGGAAAATATAAGATTTTTTCTTCATCCTGCTCCTTCTCAGGCATTGGTGTGTAAATGTATAATTGAATAATTGTGGTATAATTGTCTATCAAAGATGCACATCAATGAAAGAGATAAATAAAAATGAAATGAAATGAAATGAAGAATTGTTGTACATGTTTGGGTAGCAGGTTATAGTTTGCTTTATACTAGGGCTGTTAACTATACATTTCAATAACGGCACTCATTTTTTTAACCAGCGATTAACGCAAACATTTCCTATTTGACACTCAGGCCATCCTGTAGCGAGGAACTTGGCTGCATTTCACTTGCTACTGATGACTCATCAGTAGCAAGTGATGAGTCACAAGCGAGCAGAAATGGACAAAGGAAAGTCTACATTGTGGAAATATCAAGTTCAAAGCCATGGCAAGTTGTTCTCCCGACAAGAAAGGACTATTTTTCGTCGTGAGAAGAGGTAACATCCCTGCAGCACACACATGCTGTGCGCGTTGTTCTAGAGGTGAGTGGTGCTTCACTTTTGTGTGCAGATTACGATTAAGGTGCAGTGATGACGTAACACTTGAATTGTTACTGTGACTGATTTCGTACGTAAGATGACATAAATGCTCAACAGAAATGAAAGATGGTTGGCAGGATATCGACAGGAGACTTTTTTTTATTGCAAACAGTCGATCCGACATCGAAACTTGACAAGACACTTTCTCAAAACAATCACACACTTTTAAAAGCGCTACGCTATACATCCGGTTGAACTATTTTTAGGGTTTCTCCTTAATGTACGGGCTTCATATTAGCCGCCAGACCTAACAAAATAAAGTAATATAATTAGAGATGTCCGATAATATCGGACTGCCGATATTATTGGCCGATAAATACTTTAAAATGTAATATCGTAAATTATCGGTATCGGTTTCAAAAAGTAAAATTTATGAATTTTTAAAACGCTGCTGTACTGAGTGGTACACGGACGTAGGGAGAAGTACAAAGCAGTTGCGTCTCCCAGTCAACCCTCCCGATTTTCCCGGGAGACTCTCGAATATCAGTGCCCCTCCCGAAAATCTCCCGGTGCAACCATTCTCCTGAATTTCTCCCAAATTCCACCCAGACAACGATATTGGGGGCGTGCCGGCCCAATCACATAATATCTACGGCTTTTCACACACACAAGTGAATGCATTGCATAGTTGGTCAACAGCCATACAGGTCACACTGATGGTGGCCGTATAAACAACTTTAACACTGTTACAAATATGCGCCACACTGTGAACCCACACCAAACAAGGAATGACAAACACATTTCGGGAGAACATCCGCACCGTAACACAACATAAACACAACAGACAAATACCCAGAACCCCTTGCAGCACTAACTCTTCCGGGACGCTACAATATACACCCCCCGCTACCCCCTACCCCCCGCCCCACCTCAACCCCGCCTCCCCCAACCCCGCCCACCTCAACCTCTTCATGCTCTCTCAGAGAGAGCATGTCCTAAATTCCAAGCTGCTGTTTTGAGGCATGTTAAAAACAAATAATGCCCTTTGTGACTTCAATAATAAATATGGCAGTGCCATGTTGGCATTTTTTTTCCTAACTTGAGTTTATTTATTTTGGAAAACCTTGTTACATTGTTTAATGCATCCAGCGGGGCATCAAAACAAAATTAGGCATAATAATGTGTTAATTCCACGACTGTATATATCGGTATCGGTTGATATCGGAATCTGTAATTCAGAGTTGGACAATATTGGATATCGGCAAAAAAGCCATTATCGGACATCTCTAGAAATAATGAATTGTAGCGTCCAGGAGAAAACATAGCCTGACACTCTTTTTAGCTTTTATGGTCAATTTTATGCTAACAACGGGCCCAATTCCAACAAGTATTTCCTCCGTGCACACACGTCTGCATCCGTGCTTCACTCCTAGACACACAACCCTTGTTCATTCTCCGCCGACACGGTGTGTTCAAAGGCCATAGGAGAAATGACCACCATAACACACTAACATACACATTAACACCAGCCATACAAACGGCGTTGTCTGGAGAGGAGGCAGCGTGTCCGCGCTGTGGACAGACTTTAATATATTCAAGACAGCCATCCTTACAATTTAAGATGACTACCCGGCTGTACTCAGCGGTATTGTGAGGGAGAGCAACAAACTGGATTAAAATGGATCGTACGAAAGAAAAAAAATCAAGGCACTGTACCGAAAAAAATGGACCCCGTTGCAAAGGCTCGCAATCTTAAAAAGATTGCAAAAAAAGGTGGAATTCATCCATATAAGCACGTTCAATGGACGAGATCTGATAGCTCAGTTGCAGCTCATGTACCTCTAACCCTGACCCTAACCAAAAAACCTTAACCCTAACCAAATAACTCTAAAGTAAGTCTTTGTTACTTAGAATATGTTCCCCATACTAAAGTGTTACCAAAAACATATAACTTTGTCTTGAATTCGAAAAAAAAAAAACGTTTTATTTTTCACTAAAGAAGGGTTCGGTGAATGCGCACATGAAACTGGTGGGGTTCGGGACCTCCAACAAGGTTAAGAACCACTGTCATAGTGAGTGTGAAGTCATCATTTGGTTAGAGGTTCGAATCCGGCGCATCCAATTTGGAAATGTACTATTTTATACTGCTTTATTATAGTGAAGAACAATTTATAGTTTTCTTACATTAATGGCGGAAGGATCTGTGCAGTAAAATAATTTTTGGACACTGTAATGGCAGTCCAGTAAAGTGGAGTGGAGAAAATCCAAAAATGGAGTGTGTGTCAGAGGCGTACGGAAAGTGACATTATTTACTACGTGTTTCCTGCTGGATGACATTTTTTTCCTATTCTAAGTTAAAAGACATTACAGACAAACCCTTCCAGAGAAAACAGAACACAACCAGATTCTTTTTTAAACAATTAGGAGCAGTCAAAAGGCATCAACGGTCGCAACTGCAGACTGAATTCAACATAGCATTGCACACTATAGGCCTGATCTACTAAGATCCCAAATAATGCGTCTGGAAAATGATTGTTGCAAAAGTTTTTCTATATATGAAAATACATTAACACTATTTAAATTAACCGCAAAAGACACAAAAACAACTCAACTGAATTTGTTTTATTTAGCCCTTTTAAAAAGGAGCTGTTTGCAACTTCTGCAGAGTAACTTTTTCAATGCACAAATATAACAAAAACACCACCGGCTAACTTTTGTTACCATTGGTGGTTTAACAGAACACGTTTGTTTTACAATGTTCTATATTTTTCACAGTTACGAAGTTTATTTAATCAAAAAAAAGTTTACCGGCTGTTCTGCCTCAGTTATTAAGATTACTTTATTTAGTGTGTGTTTATTTCCGAGTCATTTTAGTTGGTTCTGTTAAGTGAGCTATACCTTTAAGAAACAAGCAGGTAGGTCACGTGTTTAGACTCCGGCAAGATTTCAGACAGGTGCGCACAACTCCGCTTCATTTCTCGTGTTTCTCAGCAAACAACTATCATATCTTATGCTGTTCGTGGCATCGTTGGTATGTACCCATATTTAATGTTTGATGAGTCATATTTAGCTGTGAAATGTGTGTGTTTTATGATGTTAGACGATCTCTGATTGCATTACCTGTTCATGTCGGCCAACTTTCATTTGTTGTCATCTGCCGCCATCTAGTGGATGTTTGTTGTACTGTTACTTAAGACAATTTAAACAGTAGTAAGCATATATGTCACTGATATTATTAATCATAACAACACAGTGGTGTGTGACAAAGTTAAACTTAGATTTAATTCAAATGCAATACTTGATAATCTGTGGTCTGTGATATGACATTATTAAGTTCATTTAATTCATGCATTTACATTTACAATGTTTGTGTCCTACAGTTTCACCCTTGCAATTATCAATAAACCTGGCCTCCATCAGTCAACCTGGTGTTCAGAGTTTTGATGAGCGGAAGGTGTTGAACTTACTGCCTTCATGTACAAGTGTGCTTAAGGAAGGCAGGATACCGGCCTTCATAAAATGATTGGCGTTCATTTTTGTCTTCATTTTGAGGTCGCAAAGGCAGATTTTGTGGACAGAAAAATATATTTCGCAAGCACAGACATTTTAAGTTGAAAAGAAATTAAACTCAAGCGAGAAAAAAAAATGTTTAAGCAAATGTAAACGTTTGTTTGCATGTTTGTTTCATATTAACACTCAATTACTTCATCCCCTCTCTTAACCTCACCCTTTTACGCATTCAACTTTTTTTCTGCGCTCGCGCAAGTTTAAACACACATGTTATATTTGCGTCAAAAAGGCAATTAATCAGAGAATTAGACAAATGGACGCTCCGATTGGCTGCTTGGTCTCCAATGAGATCGCTCTGAAAAACTATTTGCAACATGGCGGCGCTACATGGAGTGGCAAGCGCGACTTTAAAAATGTGAGTACAACTTTATTTATTAATTTAAGACATCTAAAAGCCGACATGTACAGCTGGGGTGACAGTAGTGATATGAATATATTTTAAGTCCTCGACTGCCGTAATGTCAAGCGACCTCCGTGCTCTTCGCTCTTCTCTTTACCCGAGAGAGACCCTCATATTCGGCCATTGCAGACAGCTTCGTGTCCGGAGCTTTCTTTCCAATGTTCAGAGGTAACAGCCTTACATATTTTTCTTTTAATTTTTACACCTCAATAGATTGACTCCTGTCTTATCACATGTCTTACTAATGTTTGACTCCAATATTTGATCTTTTTGAACTGTTTGTACATGTTAAATCACATTAGTTGTTTGTCGACGCTACGCACAATTTTTTTCACTTGAAAATGTTGTAAAATACTTTGTGTTTGAATCACTGTTAATGTGATCTTGTGTTTATGTTGGTTCTGCTGTTCTGTTTAGGACAATCAAGGAGGAAATGGACTCTCAAGACAATCGACAGGACAACAGAGCAAAAACAAATAGATATAATAACGTGCAGGTTTGGCAGATCATCTGAAAGCTTTTTTTTTTTTACCTGTATAAATAAACAAAGTGCTGTTTTGATTTGTTTCCTGCCTTAATTGCAACTATTGTAAGACAGCAAAATACATTGTTATTACAAATGAAATTCCACCTAATAATTTACATTATCATCCCAGTCGCTTCACACTCGGCTGCGAACCGATCCAGTGAGAGCTGAAGATCCTGGCCAGTTGAAACCATCAGGATCACATCATCTGCAAAAAGCAGAGACCTAATCCTGCAGTCACCAAACCGGATCCCCTCAACGCCTTGACTGCGCCTAGAAATTCTGTCCATAAAAGTCCCCCGCGACCCGACCTCGGATAAGCAGAAGAAAATGGATGGATGGATGGTGTTTCTGAAGGTACCAACTACCTCATAATGTGAATTTGCTAAGCTGATTGTTGTATTACATATTACATTTGATCTAAAAACAAACTAATCAAGCAATCATCATTTATTTCTCCATAAACTACTCGATATATATTTGCTTTATAGAGAAAATCACGATCCTTCGACTCAGTTAATAATGCATAAATAATACATGTAAAAAGTAATACATAACATGTAGAGATCCTAAAAACTTGTTATTGCTGGAATTGACTGAATATTTAAAGCAGATTTAAAAAATAAAGTTGACCAGACTGCTCTACAATTTAGGTTACAGTATAAAGTAGCCCACTATGTTTAAAAACAAAAGATTTCTCTCTGAGCAGGAGATAAATCCGCCGACAGCAACACACATACACACCATAAATGTAAATCAACTTTTGCTTCATAATTTATTATTTTGTTTATCATCTTTTCTCCACTACGTGGACCTGACCCCAAGCCAGAGGATGTGAACACGTGACACAACCAGGAAGTGTTGCGAAGGCTAGTCCATCCCAAATAACAACTTTCCAGCTGCGGCCCGAAGTGACCAGGACCCACAAACCCTCAACCGTATGGGCTGGGTCCTTGGAAGGATGCGGCCGCTAAATTGGGACACGACAGTTGACTCCATCAGGCGTGAACTAATGCTTCCATGATAGCAAAACATGCGATCTCATTGGAGACCAAGCAGCCAATCAGAGCGTACATTTGTCCATTTTCTGATTGGCTGACTTTCTGACACAATTATAACAGTGTGTCCATCCATCCATCCATTTTTTACCGCTTGTCCCTTTCGGGATCGCGGGGGGTGCTGGAGCCTATCTCAGCTGCATTCGGGCGGAAGGCGGGGTACACCCTGGACAAGTCGCCATCTCATCACAGGACCAACACAGATAGAAAACTTGGCAAAAAGTTGATTGCGCAGAAGGGTGAGGTCGAGAGAGCGGAAGAGAGGGGCCGTGAGAGAGCGCATCCATATGACTGCAGAAAGCAGTAATTATTGAGTGTTAATATGGATAATAGCACATAATACATATATATTAACATTTTTATTCGTTGCTCTCACCCTATCTCCCTTAGAGATAGGGTGAGAAGTTCAGTCACCCGAGAGAGACTCGGAGTAGAGCCGCTGCTTCTTCGCTTGGAAAGGAGCCAGCTTAGGTGGTTCGGGCATCTCGTGCGGATGCCTCACGAGCGTCTCCCTAGGGAGGTCCTCGTTGCACGTCCAACTGGGAGGAGACCCCACGGCAGGCCAAGGACCAGATGGGGGGATTACATCTCCTCTCTGGCCTGGGAACGCTTCGGGATTCCCCAGGAGGAAGTCGCTAATGTTGCTCTGGAGAGGGAAGTCTGGGGGTCTCTGCTGGAGCTGTTGTCCCCGTGACCCGATTCCGGATAAGCGGTTGAAGATGGATGGATGGATTTTTTGCTTGAGTTTAATTTATTTTCAAAATGTAATGTCTGTGCTTGCAAAATATATTTTTATGTCCTCAAAATCTAAATACCCTTCACCAGTGGTCAGCAACCTTTTCGAGCCCAAGATCCATGGTCTCAGCCAAAAATCAAAGCACGATCTACCAATGCGTCAATATTAAATATACACACACATACATATATAGATATACATATATATATATATATATATATATATATATACAGTACATACATATATAGATATACATACATATATATACAGTACATACATATATACTGTATGTACATACATACATATATATATGTACATACATATATGCGCACAAATATACATATATACATACATACACACATGTATATACATATTTATACACACATACACACGCACACATTTATATATATATATATATATACAGTACATACACACACACGCACACATATATATATATATACATATATATATATATATATATATACATACATACACACACACACACACATATATACTGTATATATATATATATATATATATATATATATATATATATATATATATATATATATATATATATAAACCTTAACATACACACACAAATATATACATACATACATATGTACACACTATATTGCCAAAAGTATTTGGCCACCTGCCTTGACTCACATATAAACTTGAAATGCCATCCCATTCAACTCTTCTGGGAAGGTTGTCCACAAGGTTGCGGAGTGTGTTTATAGGAATTGTTGACCATTCTTCCAAAAGCGCATTCTAATTCCTCCCAAAGGTGTTTTATCGGGTTCAGGTCAGGACTTTGTGCAAGCCAGTCAAGTTCATCCACACCAGACTCTGTCATCCATGTCTTTATGGACCTTGCTTTGTGCACTGGTGCACAGTCATGTTGGAAGAGGAAGGGGACCGCTCCAAACTGTTCCCACAAGGTTGGGAGCATGGAATTGTCCAAAAATGTTTGGGATCCTGGAGCATTCAAAGTTCCTTTCACTGGAACTAAGGGGCCAAGCCCAACTCCTGAAAAACAACCCCAGACCATAATTCCTCCTCCCACCAAATGTCACACTCGGCACAATGCAGTCCGTAATGTACCGTTCTCCTGGCAACCTCCAAACCCAGACTCGTCCATCAGATTGCCAGATGGAAAAGTGTGATTCATCACTCCAGAGAACACGTCTCCACTGCTCTAGAGTCCAGTGGTGGCGTGCTTTACAATACTGCATCCGACGCTTTGCATTGGATTTGGTGATGTATGACTTAGATCCAGCTGCTCGGCCATGGAAACCCATTCCATGAAGTTCTCTGCGTACTGTACGTGGGCTAATTGGAAGGTCACATGAAGTTCGGAGAGCTGTAGCAACTGACTATGCAGAAAGTCGGCGACCTCTTTGCACTATGCGCTTCAGCATCCGCGGACCCCTCTCTGTCAGTTTACGTGGCCTACCACTTCGTGGCTGAGTTGCTGTTGTTCCCAAACTCTTCCATGTTCTTATAATAAAGCCGACAGTTGACTTTGGAATATTTAGGAGCGAGGAAATTTCACGACTGGATTTGTTGCACAGGTGGTATCCTATGACAGTTCCACGCTGGAAGTCACTAAGCTCCTGAGAGCGGCCCATTCTTTTACAAATGTTTGTAGAAACAGTCTCCATGCCTAAGTGATTGATTTTACACACCTGTGGCCGGGCCAAGTGATTAGGACACCTGATTCTGATCATTTGGATGGGTGGCCAAATATTTTTGGCAATATAGTGTATATATATATATATATAGGGCCGGGATTATTGCATTGAAGGCATGGCTGAAATCCATAAACAGGATCCTGGCGTAGGTTACTGCTGTGTCCAGATGTTTGGAGTATCCTTGAGTACTTGGAAGGTAGAAAAGCAGTATACAAGTACAAACCCCGTTTCCATATGAGTTGGGAAATTGTGTTAGATGTAAATATAAACGGAATACAATGATTTGCAAATCATTTTCAACCCATATTCAGTTCAATATGCTACAAAGACAACATATTTGATGTTCAAACTGATAAACTTTTTTTTTTTGCAAATAATCATTAACTTTAGAATTTGATGCCAGCAACACGTGACAAAGAAGTTGGGAAAGGTGGCAATACATATTGATAAAGTTGAGGACTGCTCATCAAACACTTATTTGGAACATCCCACAGGTGTGTAGGCTAATTGGGAACAGGTGGGTGCCATGATTGGGTATAAAAACAGCTTCCCAAAAAATGCTCAGTCTTTCACAAGAAAGGATGGGGCGAGGTACACCCCTTTGTCCACAACTGCATGAGCAAATAGTCAAACAATTTAAGAACAACGTTTCTCAAAGTGCAATTGCAAGAAATTTAGGGATTTCAACATCTACGGTCTATAATATCATCAAAAGGTTCAGAGAATCTGGAGAAATCACTCCACGTAAGCGGCATGGCCGGAAACCAACATTGAATGACCGTGACCTTCAATCCCTCAGACGGCACTGTATCCAAAACCGACATCAATCTCTAAAGGATATCACCACATGGACTCAGGAGCACTTCAGAAAACCACTGTCACTAAATACAGTTCGTCGCTACATCTATAAGTGCAAGTTAAAGCTCTACTATGGAAAGCGAAAGCCATTTATCAACAAAATCCAGAAACGCCGCCGGCTTCTCTGGGCCCGAGATCATCTAAGATCGACTCATGCAAAGTGGAAAAGTGTTCTGTGGTCTGACGAGTCCACATTTCAAATTGTTTTTGGAAATATTCGACATCGTGTCATCCAGACCAAAGGGGAAGCGAACCATCCAGACTGTTATCGACGCAAAGTTCAAAAGCATTAGTGCCCAAGGCATGGGTAACTTACACATCTGTGAAGGCACCATTAATGCTGAAAGGTACATACTGTCAATACGTGGACCTTGGGTTGTGTTTTCCCGGAATGCAAAGGAAAGTTGGCGCGGGCAAGGCATGAATGTGAGTACATATTTATTTTAACACTAACAAACTACAAAAAGGGTACAAACAAAAGGCGCGCTCACAGGCGGAGATAAACTTGGCTAAGAAAACAAAAACTAGGACGTGAAACTAATAAACACTTACTGTGACTAGAGCAGAACAAAAACTTACATGGCATGGCATGAAGCAAACACTATGGAATAAGCAGGGCATGATAATGACAGAGGTAAACAGAGTTAGAAAGGATAGATAGATATGATAATGTCACCAGGACGATCAACAGACACAGACAGGCTTGAATAGCAGTGACATGATTAATGACAGGTGTGCGAGTGCAAAGCGTGAGACAGGTGCGTGACATTACAGGTGAAAACTAATGGGTAGTCATGGAAACAAAAACAATGGACTGTAAACAGAAACTAAAGAGTCCAATAACTAAACAAAACAAAACATGACTAAAACAAAACATGATCACACAGACATGACATAGCCCCTCCCTTAAGGACAGACACTAGATGTCCAAAAACAAGATCAAGAGTCATGGGAGGGCGGGAGGGGGACATGGCGGTGGGTCGCCAGACCACGTGTCCCTGAATCCACCGGGGCAGAGTTAGGTGGCGGCGACGCGTGGAGCGCCGCTGTACCTGACGAGGTGGGCGACCCAGGAAGGGCCACATCCGTGGCCGACGAGGAGGTCGGCGCACTTGGCGTGGTGGAGGACCAGGTAGCGGCCACTTCCGTGGCCGAGGAGGAGGCAGGCATGTCTTCATCGTGGCAGGCGGCGAAGCTTGGCGTGGCGCGTCAGGCGGCGAAGCTTAGCGTGGCGGGTCTTGGTCTTGGCTTGGGTCTTGGCATGGCTGGTCTTGGCATGGCGGGTCTTGGTCTTGGCATGGCGGGTCTTGGTCTTGGCATGGAGGGTCTTGGTCTTGGCATGGAGGGTCTTGGTCTTGGCGTCGTGGAGCTGCGACTGGCGGCACTTGGCGTCGTGGAGCTGCGACTGGCGGCACTTGGCGTCGTGGAACTGCGACTGGCGGCACTTGGCATCGTGGAGCTGCGACTGGCGGCACTTGGCGTGGAGCTGCGACTGGCGGCACTTGGCGTGGAGCTGCGACTGGAGGAACTTGGCGTGGAGCAGCTATTGGAGGAACTTGGTGTGGTGGAGCTTGGCGTGATGCTGCTAGGCATGTTGCTAGCCTTGGAGCAGGGTGTGGAGCTAGCCGTGGCGTAGGTGCTAGCCTTGTTGCTGGTGGTAGCCTTGGCGCAGGGCGTGGAGTTAGCCGTGGCGTAGGTGCTAGCGCTAGCCTTGGCGCTGGTGCTAGCCGTGGTGCAGGTCGTGGTGCTAGCCTTGGAGCAGCGACAGGTGCTAGCCGTGGTGCAGCTAGCCGCGGTGCTAGCCGTGGTGCAGGTGGAGGTGGCCTAGCTGGGGGTTGCGGCTTGGCAGGCCAAAAGACCGGTGGTGGTGGCCGGACCGGAGGTTGCGGCTTAGCAGGCCGAAAGACTGGTGGTGGCGGCCGTGCTGGAGGCTGTGGCTTGGCAGGCCGCAGAACTGGTGGTGTCGGTCGTGCTAGAGGCTGTGGCTTGGCGTGACGATGCTGAGCCACCCCACCTAAACAGTTCCCAGCCCTAGCCCCCCCCCCTCAAGAAGCGGATACCAGACACGCTCCCCGCGGTCTGGAACCGTTTTTTGGGGTGGGTGGAGGGAGGTCAGGAGGGGGGCAGAATCCTTCCCATTAAATTGTCCAAAATGTCTTTCTTTTTCTACCTGGGTGGGTGAAAAAAATAAATGTTTGTGACTTGGGCGTGGCTTGAGTCCTGGGGGGCGGGGCATGAAATTCAGATGGCTGTGACTGATCAGACCTGATTTCTAAAAACATATCTTGATAAAGTTTTGTTATGGACATGGAGTCTTTGGATGGGAGCGGTTGAAAAAAAAGAGATTTGAGGAAAAAAAAATTTTGCTCTGTGATGTTATCCTCCGGTGATGGCGTGACGTCATCCTGGAGCAGCGGGGCTGGCAGCAGCCTGCTTCCGCCCAGAGGGGGAGGAGCTTGCGGGAGTGACGTGTCCTGACCGCTCGCGGCAGTCTTCCCAAACGTCCTCCGTCTTGGGCGACGCTTCCGCGGCTGGGGCGACGTGCCAACGTCGTGGGGCCACACGGAGTTCAATGGCACCAATTCTCCATTTGGACCTCACATCCGGTCTCTGCGCTCCACGGAGGAGTAGTGCAGCGTTTCCTCCTCCATCGCGTGCAGGACCTCCCACGCTCTCTCGTCCAACTTTCTCGCGGAAAAACTATTTTGCTGGTGACATCTGTCAGGACGAGGACTGTGGAGGGGTTGTTTTCCCGAGATGCAAGTAAAGCTGGACTGGACATGGCATGAAGGTAAATACATGTATAATTTTACACTAACAAAAAGAACAAACGAAAAGCGCGCACAAGGAGGCGGAAGTACAAAAACTTGGCTAATGAAACAAAAACTTGCACAAAGGCAAAAACGCTAAACATAAAATATACAACACTTACTGTGGTATGCAAAACGTGCATGAAACAATGGCTTGGCATGACAGGTAGCAGAGGTAGAAAGGATAGATGGATATGATAATGTCACCAGGACGATCAACAGACACAGACAGGCTTAAATAGCAGTGACATGATTAGTGACAGGTGTACCAGTGCAAAGCGTGAGACAGGTGCGTGACATGACAGGTGAAAACTAATGGATAGTCATGGAAACAAAAACAATGGAGTGTAAACAGAAACTAAAGAGTCCAATAACTAAACTAAACAAAACATGACTAAAACCAAACATGATCACACAGACATGACACATACAGGTTTTGGAACAACATATGCTGCCATCTAAGCGCTGTCTTTTTCATGGACGCCCCTGCTTATTTCAGCAAGACAATGCCAAGCCACATTCAGCACGTGTTACAACAGCGTGGCTTCGTAAAAAAAGAGTGTGGGTACTTTCCTGGCCCGCCTGCAGTCCAGACCTGTCTCCCATCGAAAATGTGTGGCGCATTATGAAGCGTTAAATACGACAGCGGAGACCCCGGACTGTTGAACGACTGAAGCTCTACATAAAACAAGAATGGGAAAGAATTCCACTTTCAAAGCTTCAACAATTAGTTTCCTCAGTTCCCAATCGTTTATTGAGTGTTGTTAAAAGAAAAGCTGATGTAACACAGTGGTGAACATGCCCTTTCCCAACTACTTTGGCACGTGTTGCAGCCACGAAATTCTAAGTTAATTATTATTTGCAAAAAAAAAAAAAGTTTATGAGTTTGAACGTCAAATATCTTGTCTTTGTAGTGCATTCAATTGAATATGGGTTGAAAAGGATTTGCAAATCATTGTACTCCGTTTGTATTTACATCTAACACAATTTCCCAACTCATATGGAAACGGGGTTTGTATAACCCATGCAAAATGGAGCTCAGGGCCAGGTTGATCGTGTCATCAGCAGACCTGTCGGCTCTGTAGGTGAACTGTAGGGGGTCCAGGAGGGGTCAGTGAGCTCTCTAAGGTGTGAGAGCAAAAGGCGCTCAAAAGACTTCATCATTGCAGAGGTCAGGGCAACAGGTCTGTAGTCATTAAGTCCTGTAGTCATTGTTTTTTGGGGGACGAGGATGAGGGTGGAAGACTTGAAGCAGGCTGCCACGTGGCATGTTTCCAATTATGGGGCGGCATGGCGTAGTGGGTAGAGCAACCGTGCCAGAAACCTGAGGGTTGCAGGTTCGCTCCCCGCCTCTTACCATCCAAAAATCGCTGCCGTTGTGTCCTTGGGCGGGACACTTCACCCTTTGTCCCCGGTGCCACTCACACCGGTGAATTGAATGATAGGTGGTGGTCGGAGGGGCCGTTGGCGCAAATTGCAGCCACGCTTCCGTCAGTCTACCCCAGGGCAGCTGTGGCTATGAAAGTAGCTTACCACCACCAGGTGTGAATGATTGATGGGTTCTACATGTAAAGCGACTTTGGGTACTTAGAAAAGCGCTATATAAATCCCAGTTGTTTTTTTTTGTTTGTTTGTTGTTGTTTTTTTAGGTGTTAAAAATGATTGTAAATACTGGAGAGAGTTGGTCAGCACAGTGCTTCAATGTGGAGGAATGGACAGAGTCTGGGCCAAATGCTTTGCGGGGGTTCTGCTTCTTGAAGATCTTGATTACATCTCTTTCACTGACATAAAGCTAGAGAGCTGGGTGTGAGGGCTGTTAGGGCAGACAGTCATTGAGAGATCATCGTCCCTGCTGTGGTGGTGAAGATGCATCCTGGAGTGGAGTCTTTGGATTCCAGGCTGTCCTATTGTCTTTCGAAAGGGCAGCAGAGCTCATTCTAGTTGTTAGCCAAAAGCCCCTCAGTGGCCTAGTGGTTAGAGTGTCCGCCCTGAGATCGGTAGGTTGTGAGTTCAAACCCCGGGTCTAAATGACCACATTTCCCTCTCAACACATGATTCTTTTCAGTCTACTTTCAGACTAAGTATGTACAAATAAAAACCAAAAAATTACAGTTTGCTCAGTAAAAATAATAAACAAATAACTGAAAAAGTGACAGCATAAAGAAACAACAAGAAAAGGAAAGCGATGACTGGCTGATGCGCAAGAAGCCTAAGAAACTGACGAGGAGAAACTACTCAGACAATGAATATCAAGAGGCAGGACAATTGGAAAGTCACCCACACAACAAAGACAAGTAAAACAGAAACATAACTTTAAATACAACCACCAGAAATCCAAAGAAAAAGCAAAATACTGGCTCAGCGCAATAGTTTTTTTTTCGTCTTTAGGAAGATTATGCGCTACTTGAATAATGTTAAGTTGATTTTTAGGCAAATGTTTTTCCATAAAGGTTATGAACCTTTATGAAAAAATGTTCCAAAAAATGTAGTAGAATTGTACAACCTGTGTTACATTTGAGCTCCCATTGTAATTGTACGAAAGCCTATTGTGTGCCGTTAACCAGTTCTGTAATGTTCCTGTGTCTTTAAGTTGATAGGTCAATCTGTGATGTAAATTCCCCTTTAAAGCACGTCTTTGTCAGAATAGCCGGTTTCAATCAATGGTGGCAGCCAGCCTTGTGTGCGTTGACGACTAAATGTAAGTTTTGTCACATACTGTTACAGCATTTAAACTGAATGTCGTGCCTTGCTACTTCTGCAAATGTTTGGTGCATCGTATGCTAAGTTCAGATGTTTTTGGGGCAATTGAGAGATAATTAGTCTCATTGACGGCGTTCTACAGCCAGGTACCAGGTACTTACACCCTGCCCGACCTGGCATCCTGGCTCCAAGTTAAAGCTCAAGCTAAGCGCCTGGCCAGCCGAGTCACTCACCTCTACAACCCGGGGCCTCCTCCTGCCAAGAGGGAGCATAATAGTCCATGGCCCAAACAAAGGACAGCATCAATTCTCTTACGTTCTGGTGAGACCGGTAGCAGCCAGAGCACCAATCTGACAAAGTCACAACCCTTTAAACCTAGTCCTTATTGTCCATTTTGCAACAGTAAGGAGCATCACCTCAACTCATGCCTGGACTTCAAGAAACTGAATACCAGTGAGATCAATAAGTGGATCCAAGAAGGTAACAGATGTTGGAAGTGCGGTCGTGGCCACAACGCTGCAGCATGTACGCTTAAACGCCCTTGTAACTTATGCAAAGAGACGCAACTCACAGTACTGCATGACACGATCCAAGAGTCATCTCAACAAGTCCTGATGATGTGTAACCAAAACCCCACAGTCTACCTGGAACAGCCTCCAAGCCCTCAAAGAGTTTTGCTGAAAGTTGTTAAAGTGCTCCTACAAAATGGAGACCGCACTCTAGAGACATTTGCTGTGCTCGATGATGGTTCTGAGAGAACACATCCTCCCCTATGCAGTAGAGCAGCTACAACTTGCTAAGCATCCTGAAACCCTTCACCTAAGAACTGTTCAAGAAGTGAAAGTGCTCAATGGTTCGTCAGTCAGCCTTCACGTTTCCCCCATCTTCAAGCCAAGCAAGAAATATTGGATTAAAAATGCCTTCACAGCTGAGAATCTGAGCCTATCTCAGCACACATATCCAGTAGCGGCCCTCCAAAAACTCTACGAGCACCTCAAAGACCTTCCTTTGCTGCCTATCCATCGAGCGCAACCGCTACTCCTCATAGGTTCTGATATGTCTCCGCTTCTTGCTCCTACAGAACCGGTGCGAGCAGGCCCACCTGGCGGGCCCATAGCAGTCTGTACCAACCTAGGCTGGTCCCTACAAGGTCCGTCTGTGATCTCCGCATCTTCCCATCAGCCTTCCTGTTTGCACGTTACCACTGAATCCCCATATACTGAACCGGAACCGGATGCCACAGAGCTAAGAAAATCCGCCTTCGTTGGAACTATTTCCAGTGCTTCATCCACTCAGCTTACTGATTTCAGTAAGTTCTCCACATGGAATCAGCTTCTACAAGAGACAGCTGGCTCCCTTCATGGGGCGGCTGATGCTGGTGCTTCATTCCCACCTTCCGCCGTGGATTTTCTGCAAGCCGAAAAGCTTGTATTGCAAAAGACACAAGGAGATTGTTTTCCAGAAGAGTTGAGAGCGCTCAAGGCTGAACGGTCTCTGCCTTCAGACAGTCGACTTGCATCACTTTCACCAGAATACGAAGGAGCCACAGAATTACTCAAAAAACCCTCTGAACTCCTCATGGACAATGGTACCAACTTTGTTGGTGGAGAACATGAATTATGTGACGCAGTTGCTTCAATGGAACCACAGTTGAGAGAGCAACTTGCAGAGCACCAGATTTCATTCCGATTCAATCCTTCAAGCGCACCACATTTTGGGGGCACATGGGAGAGAGAAGTAAAATCCATTAAGACAGCACTCAGAGTTGTTCTGAAAGACCAAATAGACCCTGAACCAGTATTACTGACAACATTGATAGAGGTTGAAGGCATAATGATTGCTAAACCTCTCGATTACCTGTCTTCGGACGCAGACCCAGACCCAGTCACGCCCAATCTCCTTCTTATGGGCCGTCACGATTCATCTCTACCTCAAGCAATCTACGATGGTCGTCTTTCATCCAGCATTACCTGCCAGGGCTTCAAGAACGTAACAAGTAGAGGAACGATGGCAAGACCCTTTTGGCTGGTCAAGTTGTCTTGACGAGGATCGTGGCCTGGAGGACGGATCACTCAGACACATCCAGGAGCAGATGGACGAGTCCGGACTGCCAGAGTACAAGTGAAGAATCGCACCTACCTTCGCCCAGTCACCCGACTGATCATGCTTCCACCTCTTGATGACGAGGACACTACCTCATAGACTTTCTTCTAGTTTCAACTGCCATACGGACAGTTGGGGGCGGCTGTGTACGAAAGCCTATTGTGTGCCGTTAAACAGTTCTGTAATGTTCCTGTGTCTTTAAGTTAATAGGTCAATCTGTGACGTCATTTCCCCTTTAAAACAAGTCTTTGTCAGAATAGCCGGTTTCAATCAATGGTGGCAGCCAGCCTTGTGAGCGTTGACGACTAAATGTAAGTTTTGTCACATACTGTTACAGCATTTAAACTGAATGTCTTGCCTTGCTACTTCTGCAAATGTTTGGTGCATCGTATGCTAAGTTCAGATGTTTTTGGGGCAATTGAGAGATAATTAGTCTCGTTGACGGCGTTTACATTCACGCATACTTGCCAACCCTCACGGATTTTCCGGGAGACTCCCGAAATTCAGAGGCTAACCCACAATATAAACAGCATACCTGCCCAATCACGTTATAACTGTAGAATGATCGAGGGCGAGTTCTTGGTTTCTTATGTGGGTTTATTGTTTCATTAATGTCCTCCCAGTGCGGTAACAACACACAACAACAGCAGTCACGTTTTTGTCTACCGTAAAGCAGTTCGTCTGCCGTAAACAGCAATGTTGTGACACTCTTAAACAGGACAATACTGCCATCTAGTGCATTTGATGAAAGCACTTTTGTGCGTGCCACACAGCAATGCATCATCAGAGAGGGTGTTCAGCATGGTTCGAAAAATAGTGACAGAGAATAGAACAAGGATGGACAATTCAACCCTTAACTCAACAATGAGTAGATGAGTGTTATGTGTGTGTATATGTGTAAATAAATGAATGAAATGTATATATATATATATATATATATATATATATATATTTATATGTATGTATATATATATATATATATATATGTATATATGAAATACTTGACTTAGTATTTCGTCAAGTATTTCTTATATGTATGTATATATATATATATAATAAAATAAATATATATTTATAGCTAGAATTCACTGAAAGTCAAGTATTTCTTATATATATGTGTATGTATATATATATATATATATATATATATATATATATATATATATATATATATATATATATATATATATGAAATACTTGACTTAGTATTTCGTCAAGTATTTCTTATATATATATATATGTATATATATATATATATATTTATATATATAGCCCTGCGATGAGGTGGCGACTTGTCCAGGGTGTACCCCGCCTTCCGCCCGATTGTAGCTGAGATAGGCTCCAGCGCCCCCCGCGACCCCAAAGGGAATAAGCGGTAGAAAATGGATGGATATATATATATATATATATATATATATATATATATATATATATATATATATATATATATGAAATACTTGACTTGGTGAATTCTAGCTGTAAATATACTCCTCCCTCACATTGGTGGGCACACAACAAACTTGAAACAGCATCTGCAGGTGAGTTATCCTGGCAAGTGAAGTAAATTACTTTTTACACAACTATTTTGATATAATAATGGATGTTAACTGTTGTGTTTGTTGCTAAGAGCAGTGGTGAATAATACTGTAGATGACTAGAGCGCTATGAAGAGTTAATTTGTTAATTTTTTACAGAATATGTCATATTATTTATATATGTCATTTAACAGCTGATAAAAAACGTGTTTCTTTTATTTTAAGTGTAATGTAAATATATAATAGTGTGAAATAATTAACTTATTGGTATATTCTTTGAGAGCATTCAGCTCTATTTTTTGTGATGAATTCCTATATTACAATTATTTTAGCGAACAGACCAGGATTCAAACTAAATCAAAATTGCTGTAAAAATTAACACTAGGAAGGCCAACTGCAAAGTCTACATCACATTTGATGGAGAACTGGACAAAGCCAAAGTATTGTTCAAATAAATTAAATACTGAAGATCAATATATGGACTAGAAAAAATACAAGACATGACTCACGGAGACTGGATGTAGGAGACGCACCTGTTCTCTCCCTGAAACGGAGCCGGCAGGTAATGGGTCAGGTAAGGACCGAGCAGACTCAAGTAGTGGAGGCAGAATGTGTCTCTGTGGGCGTGGTGTTCTAGTTTTGAAATAATGCCCTCTTGCAGAACAAGACAGTGGTGTCTGCGGGTGTGGTACACTCTTAAAACATTAATGCATTCATCTGCTGCTGCAGTGGCCTGGATCATGGTGGTATTGTAGGTTACAAAAGTTGAGGAGAAACTTTCTGTTGACTGTCTGTGACGGTGTACTCTTATCACGCCATCACTTGAGGACCAGCATGTCTCTCTCTCTCTCTCTCTCTGGCCGCACCTGCACGCAAATACAATGTCAGTGTTGTGACTTGGAGATGATAATGTTTTGAGTGGCTTGTAGTCAGATGTACACCACAACGCGAGACCCAAGCACGCACACAAGAGAGACTCACCGTGCATAGTCGTGGCCTCACGTGGAGTCAGTCAAAAGAACGCTGCACAGGTCCTGATGGGTGTGGGGCTGCAAGGAGCAAGGGAGCCAACCTGTACGGATACATCAAGTCCAAAGTGGGAGGGAAAAGACCGACCTGAAGAACATGGCCACCAACTACTCGGCTCCTTCCTACTCCTTTTCGGACGTGCTGTAATGAAACAACTGGAATTGTTTGTGATGCATTACATTGTATCGTATGTATGTTCCAAATAAACTGAAACTGAACTGAACTGAACTGACGATAACCAGGAAATACGACCATATTAGTCCAGTGTTTAGGTCACTGCACTGGTTTCCTGTTGCTCAGAGAATAGACTTTAAAACCGATTTTCATGGTCTTTTGCCAAAGTACATCTCTGACATGTTACAACCATGAGAACCTCAGGGAATGGTCTCCTGCTGGTGCCCAGAGTCAGGATAAAATATGGTGAGGCTGCGTTTCACTTTTATGCTGCTAAAATCTGGACTAGTCTTCCAGAAGATGTGAGACAGGCCGAAACATTGGCAATGTTCAAATCTAGGCTAAACACACTTTTATTAAATTGTACACGACAACTTAATTGTTTTTATTTACACCCACATTTTAACTGGAATTTCATTTTTATTTTTGCCTTCTTGTAATTTTCTGTAAAGCACGTATGACTAATCAGTCTATTAGCAGACAGATCTGTATGTTTGCATGCACCCGGCAAATGTATATAGCCAAGGTGTGGCCAACACTCCAGAGGCCTGATTTATTAAGTGTGGGAGAGCCCAAAATCCTGGTGTACGCCCTTTTGTTACAGGACATGTGCGTTGCCTCATGCCAATTGTCATGCTTCAGGCATGCAATTGTATTCATACTGTGCTGCAGGGGCATCACTAGCTTTTAAGGACAGGGGGGGCTTAGCCCCCAGGAGATGCACAGGATGCGAGCGAACGTAGCGCACGTGCACAAAACTTCACAAACGGCTAACAAAGACTTAGAAATTATTCATTGTTATTATTATTATTATTTCAGTCGGTTTATTTTCAATCTGTGTTCAGTACAACAAACATGGGTTTGCACAGTGACATTTTGTTTACAGCATCAACAAGAAACAATTACTTGCATGATCCTTCAAGAAACACTGAAACACAATGAAAGTCATGGCATTAGCCTCTATGTTATTCATTCACAACATAGAGGCTAATGCCACGACTTTCGCTCACAATACAATAATTGTTTGTTCCCAAATGTTTTGAAGTTGCACAAATTACATTTTGGGCACATAAGTGACTAAAATGGTTGAAAATTCAAGCCCTGGAAATATTAGTTAATTACTTGAATTAAAGTAATATCTGTATCGGGATAATTTGGCTTGTATATAATATATTTATATATATATATATATATATATATATATATATATATATATATATATATATATATATATATATATATATTAGAGATGCGCGGTTTGCGGGCACAACCGCGGAGTCCGCGGATTATCCGCGGATCGGGCGGATGAAATTTAAAAAAATACGATTTTATCCGCACGCGGGTCGGGTCGGGCGGATTAATTAGATTTATTTTTTTTATTTTTTTTTTTATTTTTTTTTTTTTGCGGGTGGCAGTTAAACCAATTCGGAAATATATATACATAGTTAAATGTTGTTACCCACATACGAAAAACGAGCAGGCACCTGCTGCATATGCCACAACAGAAGAAGAAAAAAGAAAAGAGATGGACACTTTTACGGAGCGGAGAAGGGACGCCTCGCCGGGGTCCGGGACCGAGGCCCCTTCCCCCGGGAGGGCTCCACCGGGAGCCGTAGCTGAGGCGATCCGCGAGAAGGGCCCGACGCACGTCCAGGGTCACTACCGCGCCCACCGCACCGACACCCCGCCTCGTCCGCCTTCGCCGCGGCCGGCGTCACGCGCAGCAGGTAAGCAGCTTACCTGCCCGCCACCCCCGTGGCCGGGGGCTCGTAACATGGGTCACTCCGTGCGCTCCGCCCGCGCAGCTTACCTGCCCGCCACCCCTGTTGCCGGGGGCGCGTAACAGGGGTCACTCCGCGCGCAGTGCGCTCACGAAAGGGGTGGGGCTCACCCTGGTTTATATAGAGAGCAGGACGGTGGCCATGGAAGTCGGAACCCGCTAAGGAGTGTGTAACAACTCACCTGCCGAATCAACTAGCCCTGAAAATGGATGGCGCAGGAGCGTGGGCCTATACCTGGCCGTCGCCGGCAGCGAGACGCGCTTGGAGGTGCGCTCAGCACGGCTCCCATATGATTGCGCACTGGTGTGCGTCTGGGTCATGACAGCGTGGCACGCGAAAGTCTGTGCTGCATTGGATCAGTCTCCTTTCTTTAACAGGCAAAAGCTTTATAACCTCACCATACCTGCCAACTTTTGAAATCAGAAAAACCTAGTAGCCAGGGTCCAAGGGCCGCAGGCCCCGGTAGGTCCAGGACAAAGTCTTGGTGGAGGGTTCAGGGCTTCGCCCCCCGACGCAAAATGATTATTAGCATTCAGACAGGTTAAAATGTTGCTAAAACCATCACTTTTCTATCAGTCACAGTGACTTTTCAAAACAAAAATATTACAGCAAAAATCATATGGGTTGATTGGCATGTTTATTCTGTAAGCTAACTTCAATAGTTTGAAATTATTTTGACAGTTAATGCCAGTTATCCTGTCAACCTTTCACAAGACTTCAATTTGTTAATTGAAAGTATAAACAGTATAAACACTTTTTACAGTAAACAAATAGTAAAACAGTACTAAACAATTCCATTAAAAAAAAAATTGGTGTCATTAACTTTCTGTCCAAGCTTGTATAATCTACTGCCTTGTTCAATTGTAAAAAATATTCTGTGCCTAAAATTCACATTTCTATCACAATTATCATACTGTAAACATGGTAAGCTAACTTCATTAAAATTAATAGTCCTGTCAATAGCATGGAATTACAATTCAAATGTAGTTTTTTTGTAAGCCTTTCAAAAGAATTCAAAATATGAAAAATTAATGAAAATTAATTTAAGCCATCAGACACTTGAAAAGTGGCACATCACATCTCTAATGTAATCATTTGAACTTTTCAACAGAAATAGCACTGCAAAAATATTAAGGACATACTTCTGTATTTTGGTAGTTATGCTGTCAACATTTAACAAGATTTCTTCAACTTGGACTTGAAAGCATAAATAGTATAAACACTTTTAACAGTATGTCGTGCTGTGAAATACAGCCGACAGGATTGCGCACCAAACACGAAGCAAGGCCAAAGCGCACGCGCGCATGGTGCAGGAGAATAAAGGACTTCTTTCATTTAAGGTTTGTGATAAACCATCAAACTCATTCGTTAAAAGGACTCTATAGTAATATAAAGCGAATTTTTCTGGACATTATCATGCAAGAAAAGTTTATTTTTGGGACCGCGATCACCGCGTAATGATTTTTAAAGGTTGCATTACAAACATTTAACTGTCCCATGTGATCAGCCAGTGCGATTGGAAATCCATGCTCAATTATTGCCTCCGTAAATAAAACTTCGGGCGGGTGCGGGCGGATGGCGGGCGGGTGCAGTTCTGATCAAACGTTACATCGGGTGGATGGCGGATGGTTGACGACTTTCTGACGCGGTTGCGGATGAAATAAATTGCCTATCCGCGCATCTCTAATATATATATATATATATATATAAATATATTATATACAAGCCAAATTATCCCGATATATATATATATATATATATATATATATATACATATATATATATATATATATATATATATATATATATATATATATATATATATATATATATGTATTATGGCAAGCCGTTAAGGAAATTAAATATATATGGAAGTCTGAATAGAAATGAGTAATGTTTATATATACTGTAAATAAGAAAGACTTAGCTGATCTGAAAAAGAGCCAAAGCTGTCAAAGAGCTGAGGGACCATCTTCAAAGTGCAATGCTGAAACAAATAATGCAAACAATAAAATTTAACTTCCAGGGCTTGAGATTAACAGAGTCCCGTTGTCGGTAAAAAAAAATGCAAAGGACAAAATTAAATGCTCCCCGGGACGATGGCTTTTAACCATTTTTTTTCTTTTTCTTTTTATGTATTTATTCATTTTTACATTTTATATTAAATGTCTTGGAGCTATGTTGTCCGGGGGATTCCATGCCCCCTGGTAGGGTCTCCCAAGACAAACAGGTCCTAGGTGAGGGATCAGACAAAGAGCAGCTCGAAGACTTCTATGGAAATGCAAGAACCGAGACTCAGATTTCCCTCGCCCGGACGCGGGTCACCGGGGCCCCCCTCCGGAGCCAGGCCCGGAGTTGGGGCACGATGGCGAGCGCCTGGTGGCCGGGCCTGTCCCCATGGGGCCCGGCCGGGCACAGCCCGAAGAGGCAACGTGGGTCCCCCCTCCAATGGGCTCACCACCCATAGCAGGGGCCATAGAGGTCGGGTGCAATGTGAGCTGGGCGGTAGCCGAAGGCAGGGCACTTGGCGGTCCGATCCTCGGCTACAGAAGCTAGCTCTTGGGACGTGGAACGTCACCTCGCTGTGGGGGAAGGAGCCTGAGCTAGTGCGTGAGGTAGAGAAGTTCCGGTTGGATATAGTCTGACTCACCTCGACGCACAGCAAGTGCTCTGGAACCAGTTCTCTCGAGAGGGGCTGGACTCTCTTCCACTCTGGCGTTGCCAGCAGTGAGAGGCGACGGGCTGGGGTGGCAATTCTTGTTGCCCCCCGGCTCAGAGCCTGCATGTTGGAGTTCAACCCGGTGGACGAGAGGGTAGCTTCCCTCCGCCTTCGGGTGGGGGGGACGGGTCCTGACTGTTGTTTGCGCTTACGCGCCAAACAGCAGCTCAGAGTACCCACCCTTTTTGGATTCACTCGAGGGAGTACTTGAGAGTGCTCCCCCGGGTGATTCCCTCGTTCTACTGGGGGACTTCAACGCTCATATTGGCAACGACAGTGAAACCTGGAGAGGCGTGATTGGGAAGAATGGCCGCCCGGATCTGAACCCAAGTGATGTTTTGTTATTGGACTTTTGTGCCCGTCACGGATTGTCCATAACGAACACCATGTTCAAGCATAAGGGTGTCAATTTGTGCACTTGGCACCAGGACACCCTAGGCCGCAGTTCTATGATCGACTTTGTTGTTGTGTCATCGGATTTGCGGCCTCATGTTTTGGACACTCGGGTGAAGAGAGGGGCGGAGCTTTCTACCGATCACCGCCTATGTCGGCATGTATTTGTAAAAAAATAAAATAAAATTAAAAAAATAGATTTTTTTTTTTTTTTTTTTTTTAACACCAAATTATTTAGGGGGGCTTGAGCCTACCAACGCCAATGCTGTGCTGGGTAACCATTTAAAAAAAAATTGCAAACTATTACTACTCAGACTGATTGAGGTGCACATCAGAGACAAATAAACTATTAACTTTCTAGGTGTCACCTCGTCCAGTGAACAACAACCTTTTGTAATATGCTTTTGTATTTTGTAGTCAAATATTTATTGTATGCTTGTCGTCCAACGGAACAGTTTCTGACACATTTCAGTAGTCAGCAGATATATTGTCGGCATTCATCCACCTAAGGTTAATTTATGTTGCATTATCAATCAATCAATCAATCAATGTTTACTTATATAGCCCTAAATCACAAGTGTCTCAAAGGGCTGCACAAGCCACAACGACATCCTCGGCTCAGATCCCACATCAGGGCAAGAAAAAACTCAACCCAATGGGATAACAATGAGAAACCTTGGAGGGGAAACCCCCCCCCTCGGGCGACCGGTGCAATGGACGTCAAGTGGATCTAGCATAATATTGTGAGAGTCCAGTCCATAGTGGATCTAACATAATAGTGTGAGAGTCCAGTCCATAGTGGGGCCAGCAGGAGATTATCTCGAGTGGACACAGGTCAGCAGCGCAGAGACGTCCCCAACTGATGCACAGATGAGTGGTCCACACTGTGTCTCGACTTTGGACAGCTAGCGGCCTCATCTGTGGTCACCGAATCTGTGCCTCCCCACAAAGGAGAGGGGGGCAGGGCAGAGAAAAAAAATAAACGGCAGATCAACTGGTCTAAAAGGGGGGTCTATTTAAAGACTAGAGTATACAAATGAGTTTTAAGATGGGACTTAAATGCTTCTGCTGAGGTAGCATCTCTAACTGTTACTGGGAGGGCATTCCAGAGTACTGGAGCCCGAATAGAAAACGCTCTATAGCCCGCATACGTTTTTTGGACTCTGGGAATCACTAATAAGCTGGAGTTCTTTGAACGCAGATTTCTTGCCGGGACATATGGTACAATACAATCAGCAAGATAGGATGGAGCTAGACCGTGTAGTATTTTATACGTAAGTAGTAAAACCTTAAAATCACATCTTAAGTGCACAGGAAGCCAGTGCAGGTGAGCCAGTATAGGCGTAATATGATCAAACGTTCTTGTTCTTGTCAAAAGTCTAGCAGCCACATTTTGTACCAACTGTAATCTTTTAATACTAGACATAGGGAGACCCGAAAATAATACGTTACAGTAATCAAGACGAGACGTATCGAACGCATGAATAATGATCTCAGCGTCGCTAGTGGATAAAATAGAATGAATTTTAGCGATATTACGGCGATGAAAGAAGGCCATTTTAGTAACACTCTTAATGTGTGACTCAAACGAGAGAGTTGGGTCGAAGGGGTACGCCTTTTAGGGGCCCTTTTTAGATTTTGCGGTGCTATACTATCAATGGTTTCGCGTAGGGCGTCGTTAAAGTTGTTAGTGAGGTTATCAATAGATAATTTGGGAATGGTGCCAATACTGAAGGCAGTAGGCCAGCAAGAGTCATCGTTGTGGCAGCATTAATGTTGCGGCTGCTAACTTACTTACTTACTTAATCCCCTTCGTCCCTGACGGGACATAAGGCTTTGACGATCTGCCTCCATCTGGACCTGTCTTGAGCAAAATGCTGTGCCTCGCCCCAGGTTAGGTTCATCTCCTTCAGCTCAGCTGTCACCGTACGCCGCCACGTGTTCTTGGGCCGGCCTTGCTTCCTTTTTCCAGGTGGAGTCCAACGTAGTACGATCTTGGGGATGCGGTCTTGGTCCATCATCAGAACATGTCCAAGCCATTGGAATCGGCGGCATTTGATCTCTAGCGGCTGCTAAAGCAGTTATTATTATTAGCTTGTTGACAATGAGTCAGAACTTTGAATTTTATAAGGTAATGATCAGACATTACTTTAGTATACGGGAGTATCATAACTTTGGAGTTGGTGATGTGATTCACTTGATTCACTTATCCCAGCGTGCATGTGTAGAACCTCACACACAATTCACACACACAAGGGAATCACCCAAGGGAGCACTCTCCAGTACTCCTTCAAGGGAATCCAAAAAGGGTGGGTACTCTGAGCTGCTGTTTGGTGCGTAAGCACAAACAGTCAGCATCCGTCCCCCCGACCCGAAGGCGGAGAGAAGCTACCCTCTCGTCTACTGGATTAAAGTCCAACGTGCAGGCTTTGAGCCGGAGGGCAACAAGAATTGCCACCCCAGCCCATAGCCTCTATATTGTTTGCAACGCCAGAGTGGAAGAGAGTCCAGCCCCTCTCGAGAGAACTGGTTCCAGAACCCTTGCTGTGCGTCGAATTGAGTCCGACTATATCCACCTCGTGCAACAGCTCTGGCTCCTCCCCCCCCCCCCCCCCCAGCGAGGTGACGTTCCACGTCCCAAGAGCTAGCCAAAAGCCCTGCCTTCGGCTGCCGCCCAGCTCACATTGCACCCGACCTCTATGGGACCCACGTTGCCTCTTCGAGCTGTACCAGGCCGGGCCCCATGGGCACCAGGCGCTCGCCATCGTGCCCCACCTCCGGGCCTGGCTCCAGAAGGGTGACCCGAGTCCGGGCGAGGGAAATCCAAGTCCTTGTCAATCAAAGCAAGAAGTCATTAATACTGGCAGACCAACGCCAGAGCTGACAGATTTGACTCAAACGTGTGTGGTCAGAGGACAGAAAATAACGCGTTAATTTCAAAAGGATTGGTACACTGGAAAAGAATGGCTTTTTGGCTGTGCTACAAAAAAAACGTCTTTATTGCTTTTCCTGCCTTTTATTCTAAACGAGTGACCGTGTTAGGACTCAACTGGGATATACTGATCTGAAAAACCTGCCAAGAAGCCTCAAAAAACATGAAAGCTCCTCTGCCCACATTCAAGGTCAGATTTCTTTAAAAACGTTTGGAATATCATGTATTGATCTGGCTCTAAATGAGACTAAATATCAGCATCCACAATGCCAATGTAAAGGAAAATTGTGAGATATTAAGACTTGCTTTTTGGGGAAACAGGAGCTTGCATTTCGTGGCAATTATCTCAATTGAGAAAGAGAGACTTTTAAGACTCAAAGAAAAGAGAAAAAGGACAACAAAGTCATAGAGATCTTCGTGCAGAAGGAAAGGCGAATGGACTTAATTTACAAGTAAAGGTAAGATATACTAGTGCAGGGGGTCCCCAAACTACGACCTGCGGGCCGGATGAAGCCCGCCAGCGTCCAAAATCCGGCCAGCCGGAAGTCCTAAGTTTAAAAAAAGAAATGTTGGAGCCTATCTCAGCTACAATCGGGCGGAATGCGGGGTACACCCTGGACAAGTCG